>NC_046982.1:0-112500 GCF_009769545.1 Cyclopterus lumpus | reverse complement strand
GAAAAGTTATCATAAACAGGCCTCGCTCTCAGCACTGTGTGCTAATAGCTATTTTGCTAACGTAGCATGGAAGTCAAGCAATGTTTTCTCCACAGTAGCTGGTTAACTGAATTCATTTCAGTTTATTTTGTATAGCCCAATATCACAAACTCCCCTCAGAGGGCTTTACAATCTGTACACATACGACATCCCTGACCTTTGACCTCACATCGGATCAGGAAAAACTCCCCAAAAATAACCTTTGACAGGGAAAAAAGTGAAGAAACCTTCAGGAGAGCAACAGAGGAGGATCCCTCTCCCCGGATGGACAGATGAATAGATGTCATGTGACCAGATGATCAGAGTTACATAAACACATTACATGAATATGATAGAATGTATGAATAATGAGTAGTAGGCATGGACCATGATCCAGACCTCCACAATCCATGACACAGAAGGAGAAAGAGAGGAGCCAGAACTACTCACCTCTCGTCAACATGGAACTATTCATTAAATGAGCAATGGGTTCAATCAACACATCTACAGCCAAAACATTTGGACTAATTTCAAATCTAATAAACATCTGACGATTTGATCTAAAAAAGGTTGACAGTTGAACAAATAGTTTAACTCTTCTGCCAGTATTTGCAGCTCGGTGCCTCATATGGATTAGCAGAGGGATTCATCAAATCAAGCACTCCTAATTTCTATATGAGTTTGTAGATTAAAAGCACAGCGGTGAATCAGAACATACACGTTATCTCATAATGTGTGGTACAACCACGTAAAATGGTTCAGATGAAAAGGATACAACCCTGATATAGTGAACGCACGATAATGAATGGACGGTTTGTCTTATCACAAAGTCGTGCCCATCTCGCCATCACTTTTGACCCGACATAGTTTGATTCATTTGGAATTTAGACACTCTTCCTTTAAACTCTGGATGAGATAAATGTGTTTGGGACAGCGTAAACAGACCTATAGAAGCTCTTCACTTGGTCACAGCTGCCTTCTGTGAAGCTTTGCTTTGGAATGCTAGTTCCAGTCAACACACTGTACACATGAATACCTAGCAATGTGGATGGAAGTGTAGCAGGTTCAAACTGTGTTCAGGAAAATCCCAAAATGTACAGTGATATGAAAACAGCGGAAAAAGCAGCAGTCTCAACTTTTCTGCATCACTCAAACGTCCTCTTTGGGAACAACTGTCCAACTGAAACTAAAGGATAAAGCAGCGCTTTAGCTGTCGCCACTTCTGGATCACAGTGGTGTAAGCAGCAGCGCTGTTGAGTTACATCACTTCCCGTGCATTTCAATCACTAAAAAAAAAAAACCTTTGCATGCGACCGTGAGTGTGCGTGTCAGGTGAGAGTAATTTCACATCCTTTGCAGCAAGTACGAAGTCAACTGATTTCCTGGCAACTGAGGCAGACCACATGAGACCTTGACTTCTACAATACAGAATAAATATAGCTGGATGAGCACTTGCTGGCTACTGAGTGGGGAGAGAGAGGGAGAGAGAGAGAGAGAGAGAGAGAGAGAGAGACTTTCCTCTGCTCGTCCTCTTCGTACTTTGTCTGGCCGTTACCTTAAGTTAGCCCACGACGAGAGGACGTCTGGCCTGCAACCCCCGGACCAAACTGGTGGCGTCGCGCCCTCCTCTGCGCTCCCTAGACCTTTTCTTTCTTTGAACTTTCTGTACCTCCACACGCACGCATGCACGCACCTGGTCGTATTAAACCACATATGTATTGTTTTGGACAAGACAAGGAATGTGTCATTTCTGACCAAACGATTCATCAATTAAATCGACAGATTAAAATTGATAAAACTACCGCTAGTTGCAGCCCAACACCAGAGCATCAACGCTACTCCGTCTGCCTCTCTCCTCTTAAGCTACAATACCACTTGTGTGGTTTCACAACACCACACTGATGTTTATCTGGGTTTTCAGACTTCAGCGTGAACATTTACTCAAAAGACAACATTCACATGGTACTGTAAAATAAGGCACACTAAGGCATTTAAATAGAAAACAAGCGTGTGACAAGGTGGGAAAGTACCAAGTACAGGTTTGTTTACGTGACTTAGTTTAAAGTGTCAAATGTGACACTGTATAAAAAGTAATACTAACTGCTGGAGGAACATACAGAAGGGTTGCAGCTAAGATTATTTCCAAACGCAATTGATTGAAAGTATTCCGCCTACCGTTTTTAAAGACACGTTGAATGCGTGATTGAAAGTGGCTCAAAGTAGTTACCGGGTTCCATTTTGAATAATTGACTATCCATTTCAGCTGTTAGACAGCTATGTGGAGAGTACTGCTCCGATGCAGCTTTGGGTCAGCATCTTGACATCAAGCCATGTGACCTGCTGACTTCCGGCTAATGGTAACCCCTGAAAAACGTATCGGAAGCACTGGACAGCTGAGATGGTTTCAGGATGAGAGGGGTTCTTAAGTGCTGTAACTTCAAGCAAACTGTGTCCCAAACCAAAACCTGAGATACTGAAATCAGGACTTTGACATTGAAATGGCTGATATTTTTTTCATCTGCCGTAAACAAAAGAGAAGAAATGCACGAAGGGTGCGTCACTGCCGACGGTAGGCACACAGGCCTGTGAGTTCCAACAGTCTCATTAACAGCTTGGCGAGTTCCGCCTCACCTGAATCCAGCACTAATCACAGAGAGGCTCTGTCGAGTGCCGCTTTAGCAGACCTGATGAATTAACTGACAGTCGGCACACCGACTGCGCGACTCTGTCAAACCACAATTATCGAAGCCGCCCGTTTAGCCGAGCAGACCACGGAATATCACTGCCACGCTGGAGCCACTTTGGCCTCTCTGACAGCTGGCGGTGCCACACGGTCATCCACTGTAGAGCGTCAGAGAGGGGCCTCCATCTAACAGAAACACAAAAAGGAACTCGAGGAAAACACTGGTGTATATTGTAGACATGTCTATTCAAAGCACTGGAAAGAGAATCCAAAGCTATGGCATCTACTTGTTTTCACGTGTGTGTTACTGAGTGACATCTCATGGTGTAAACTTTGGCTGGTGTGAAAACCAGCAGGGGCCCGGCGCTGTGGGACACGCCTCTCCCATTTCCTGTTCTGCACATTGTTCAAAGACTATTTCTTTTTCTCCGTATGCATGGGACTGTCACACACTCCGAGAGCCAAGAAAGGCCTGTTCCTCAATGACCGTTTTAACAATAAGCTGTTGCAAAATAAGGACATTTGGCAACGTTACTTTGTCCCAACTAGTTCCACGCAAGTCCACTCTGCATGCGGAAAAGAAGGGAGGCTGCGAGATCAGCCGGTCCTGTCTGCGCTGTTCAAAGTTTGGCAGCCAAACAGTCTGTAGCCTCCAGGCTTTACTACAGGAAATCTCTGCCATGTAAACAACGCTGGTTTTTTTTTTTCTCCCACTGGAGACGGACAAGGAAGGCACAGACAAACAGAACGCAGCCAGAGAAACGAGAACCACACCACGGCAGCGAGAGAAGACCCAGCCCTGACCAGACACCTTAGGCAGCGAGTGATCTCCTCTCTTCCTCTGGAAGACATGTGTGCACCCACCCACCTCCCATTACCGCCGGGATCTAAGCCGCTATAATTTATACCTTTGTTCCCAAATGCAGGACGGCGCGCTGGAGCTGGCTAGCTGTATGTGTAATTACGCTCAAGTGAGGGGATGCAGGGCCGTGTGTTTGGGGCTAGGATTTGTGGCCAGGAAGGAAGGACGAGAGAGGAGGAGAAGGAAGAGAGGGAGGTGTGTGGGGGATCAAGAAAGCAAAAGAAGAAAGCAAAGCTAGAGAAAATCTGGTTATTTTACGCACGGCTGCTTTATTAATTGACAGTGTGTGCGTGTGCGTTTGTGAATGTCGGAGGTTTGTGTGTGTTTTGGTGGTGGTGGTGGGGGGTTGCTGTGTTTATCCAATCTGTTCCCTGCCTTTACCATGTGGTAGAGAAAACCACTGGCCGGGTACCAGTCTGATCCCAGAGGACGCACGAGGGCGAGAAACACAGAAACACACACACACCACACACACACACACACACACACAGAGAAGTAGGCCACAGGGGGTGGCCAAGGAACCTGCTCGTGAAGAGTGTGTGTATGTGTGAGACAGCTCACTGAACCCGTTAGGGTCTCTGACTAGTCTTTGAAAACCACCCGCATCTGAGAGTGTATGAGCGATGTCAGTGGGGCACCGAGGATCTACAGCACTTAATTGGCTGCATTGTTGTTGTGTCGAGTCAACAAATATAAACATTGCTCACCGTTGACACAATCCAGGAGCAGTCAGCCCCTAAACCTGACAGACTCAAGGTCAGAAGGAAGACTACACAGGAAGTCTTTACATATTGATGTGAAACAGCACAGGTGGCGTTTGTTTTGATGCGGGACACAGGCATTATGAAAGGCTACCTAGACAAGGATGTGTAGGGGTGGAGGCGAGCGGTCTTTACAGAAAGCGCCAATGCGCGTCGACTCAAACTTTTGCTGTGGGATCAAGATGGGTTTCAACAGAGAAATGCGTCTATATCCTCTAACTCCGGGAATCCCTGACGCAACTCTAGTCAAACTTTTAAAAAAAGGGGGTTAGACTTTAAAAGAAACCCAGACAGGATTCGTCACTAGCTGGGAGTCTCTGAGAAACCACCAGTGGTTTTGGGGGCTGGTGAGAGATTTGTCATCCCGGTGCTGAGCGCAAGATGAAGCTTTGGAAACATTTGCGCCAACAACGTCACAGGCAGTGCTTTCCTGATTCTTGCACTGGATTATATTTTCCAGACAAAAATATGAATTAGATTTGAACACCCTCACACACACACCTCTGATCAATAACTGCTATTGGCATGCCCTTTTAGACCAATGGGACAGGCAGGTCTTGACCATGTCTCCAGAGGTTGGCCAGTCCCCGGTCTCCTCCCCCACTCGCCCCGCCTGCCTGCTAACAACCAATTAACTTCCAGAGTCCTTTCGTGACGCTGAGGGGTAACTTCTCCCCCGGGACACATACACACACACACACACACACCAATGCGCTCTGCAGGATCAAAAGTGCTTCCGTTGTGGGTTTGAATCCAGTTCAAGATCTCATAGGCTTTTTTTTTGGTAACCATTTTGAGTGCATTTTGACATTTGAGTGCTGGGAAGAAGGACCAGCATTAGCTACCGACGAAGAAAACGATGAGCCACAGCATCATCTAAGGAGGTGTGTTGGGACCAAGTTTACTGGAGAGATGCAGACGGTCTCCTGCATGTAGGCAGCACTTAACCTTTCATCGGCTACATGAATCGGTCGAGGAGAGAAACGGTGGTAGGGAGACACGAGGTGAAAAGGATGCCACGGCGAGGCTTTTGCGGCGCCAACAGGATTCTTAGTCCTGAGCTTGTTTTTGTTTCTCCGGCAGCAGTGAGGGTAGATGCTGGTGGAGATCTGGGGGGGGCGCCTGAATTGGACGTGCCCCACGCCGACGCCGGGTGAGGTCAAGGAGAGATTAAAAAACGTAAACAGGCGGGTCAGAGATGTACTTGACAGGCACACACACAAACACTTTAGAGCTGTAATAACGCCAGCCTCTCTTCTAGGCACAACACTTGGTCCAGAAGGCCCTCGCTGCAGGAGGAGGATGGGGAGGCAAGTGAGTGCAGAGGAGGGGACACACACACACACACACACACACACACACACACACACACACACACACACAGAGACAGAGACAGAGAGAGACCTTGTTGCACCATATGTCCTATCATGCCACAACCTGAGGGACAGTGAGTGACCAACACACACAGTAATCTTACTGTGTCCCAAGAAACGCAACTGTGCTTTCTTTCTCTGAAGTTATGTCATATTATTATTATCCATATGAATTGTATATGTCTTGGTGCTTTGGCAATATTGTTATTGAGACATCCATGCCAATAAAGCAAGAGAGAGAGAGAGAGAACTCAGTTTTGAATGTCACCACAGTGCTAAAGACCCCCGCTAACCTTTTGGCTGGAAATGAGAGAACGGGAGGGAGGACAGACAGGCAGGCAAAGATGGAGGGAGAGAGATGGAAAGGGTGAGAATGAAGAAAGAAGAGGAGGCAGCTCACGCATGGGTGGAGAGGGACCAAGTGTGGGTGGGGTGGAGCGATGGAGGGCGAGATGAAAGAGACGGAGACAAACAACAGCAGCACTTCTCGTGTCTGCTAATGTGGGCTGCCATCCGCGACACATGATGGAGACAAAATGGCCACCCTGACAAACACCGGCTCTCCTTCTGGCTCAGGATACCCAACACCAGGCAGGCTCCCAGCGCTGAACTGTCCGACGTGAGCACGACAGTGCCGGGCGCCATTGACCCCACACGGGGAACAACATGTCCGCTCTGTACAGGCCTGCATGTCAAATAGTCAGGGTCACCTACTCTTAAAATCAGATGGCTGGGAGAGCTTTGAGAAAGTAAAAAAAAAAAAAGGCATTGTTCTTAGATATAATGGTAACAATGAACTCAGAGCACGTTCTAATTGAATGAACAAGTCATGGCGCACGCTGCCAGACAGAGAAAAAAGAAGTTCACTGTGCTTTTTCCTCGCCATGTTTCTGCATTTACCCTTTAATTTTATAATAAAGACACCAGAAGCTTAAAGACAACTTTAATCCTATGAATACTGAAATCAATAACACTACATATTCATCAGCCTGCAGCTTTTAAAAGCACCCACACTAAGTTGGCGTGTATCAACGTTATATACAATACAACCACTAAAAGTAGCATTGCACATACGGCCTCTGAAGAGCCGTACCAATCAGTTGCTGAGGGCAGAGCAGAGAGAAGGCGCTGAAAGGACAATGCTGAGATTTAAAAAGTTCACTTAAGACAACTGTAGAAGGAGCGTGGGAGAGAAAAGTGAGATCTGAAGTAGTTTCTGGATATTTAGTCAATGAGTGCTACTGTTCACGGCTCATGAACACAGCCATGTATCCGAGCCATCATCCAATACCACGTTGTCCATACCCTCACACAAGTATACAGGACATACGGTTGTGTTTGATACATCCAGTCAAGTCACTTTAGCTCACGCTAGGTAGGTGAAATGAAATATTTTTTTTTAAAACCTACTAGAGCTGCAAAGTAACTGACTTCTTCCTGCAAATAGCTTTGAATTTGTAAAATTGACTTCAACATATAAATAGACCAGTGTGCGTGTGGGTGCTAATGCATGGAAATCATTTTAGGGTAGCTCAATAAGTCATTCTAAAAGTAAAAATGTGTCGATATAAACTTCCCCTGAGCCTCCGAAAGACAACAAATCTCAACCAATTCACAGATGGTGCTTCTTTTCAGAATTACCTGTATTCAAATTTCTAAAAACATAGCTATTTTTAATTAAGACTTGTTTTATAGAACTGTTATGAGCCTCTCTCACATCATGTGGCCCTTTCTTTTTTTTAAAAATACATTTATCTATCTTGCTCCGAGCCATCCTGATAAACACTGAGCTGGTTTAAAAAGATCAATAGAAGGTGGCACATTATGAGTGAAAACGTTCAGATAACGAGCCGATCACAGTGATGATTTATAGGTCAAAATAACAGGCAACAGCGTATTCAAAACACGCGACCTTCACTGGTTACCGGTGGCCGCCCGCATCCGCTTCAAAACATTGGTACTTGCGTACCGTGCTGCGAACAGATCGGGCACTTAAATGGCACTTACGGATAGTACTCTGTAGTTTAACGTTATTGAAGAAATTGTACTTGCTTGATTCTTGTTGTTCTGAGTTTGGACTCATGGTTTAATGCACTTATTGTAAGTCGCTTTGGATAAAAGCGTCAGCTAAATGACATGTGATGTAATGTGACACATTGATGGACACCTGTTTGTTCCAAAGTGTCTTTGTTTCGTCTGAAAAAGCTGCAGCGAGTGAATGAACAAGGCCTTGGCATGGTTAAATCTTTATGGCCATCAGAAATGTTTATTTAGATGCATTATGGGAGAGTATAATGGGGGCATACATGTGGATAGGCAGCACCAGCGCTTGGATATTAGCGCTGGAAATTGAATTGCGTCATTCTGTGAAATCTCAATTAACTGGTGAATCTTAATGTTGTGTTTCGTGTGGTGTGGATTGCGTCACTGCGCATGGGAGGGAGGGAAGACTTTCCCCTCATATCTATCCCCCAGTGTGAAGCAGCAGGGACTAAGCTGGACGAAAAATTGGAAACTACAACATTCTGCTTGACGAAAAAGACATATTTTAGGCTTTATGGTATAGAGCACACATGGATGTTAGAGGGACTAGATTTAGCTTGTTACAGTTAAATGGGCCCCACAAACACACAGCCACTTGATTAAGTCAAGATGATTGCCCCACTAACTATGAAGCAACATTTTGATTATTGATACACTTTGCTTCCTAGTTTCAAATGGCCATGCTCTTCCAACTTTGATAATGTGTCCACGCCGAAATGTGAAGACAATCACCTCCAAGGTCACAACTGGCTCCCCATCTAACAAGAATAAAACAACCACTGATATGATCCATATTTAAATGTACAAAAAAAGAAAAAGGAATTATGATCAAATCAAAATTTGTGGAGGGGGGTTAACTTTGTGTCCTACCCACCAGTTTAGTCCAGAGCAACAAACTAAGGCAGCCTTGTGGCTGAAAGAGGGGGGTGACTCAACTTTAACGACAAGAAAAGAAAAGACAGACCAAATAGTGCTGAACATCTGTTGTGTGCGCGTGTTGTCGGGGCCTCTCATCTCTCGCTCTGTGGTCCGCTCAACGGGACTAGCTGCCATCTTGGCTCGCAGACACAAGGCGGTGGGGGTAGCAGCTTCTGGTACAAATAACGAACTAGCACGTGCAAACTGAACTGAAGTGTAAATAAAACCACTATGTGAGAACGAATACCACAAAGAGAGTGTGCGCGTGTACATGTTTTATGGATATATAACGCTCAAGGGTTTTGTTTTTCCCCAGATAGCGAAGCCAAAGTTTGCGCGAGAGCGGCAGGGTGACCATTATGCAAGTTGACCGATTACAGAACACATAATGGAGAAAGAGGGCAGGACAGCGCGAGGAAGCGCACGCCATGAAGGTCGCATTGTGTAAAGCGAGAAGGAAAACAAAACGCGGCCGTCCGCGTATCCCATAAAGGTGTGTTGCTGTAACAAGTACGTGGACGGGAGCAGGTGTTTTCGCCCGTCCACATAAAGTAACAAGTGGAGCCGCGGAGGGGTCCCAACTTCGGTCGCGGGATACACAATGTCACACCACGAACACGCTCCCGTAACGAAGGACACACCGCGGAAAGCACGCAGCGTTACTTTGTCTTTCGATAATAAAAAAAGTGAAGCGAAAGACGAGGAAAGTTAATTCCTCGTCCAAAGCCAGGCGTCGAGTCTGGTTAGTAGCTAGCTCGTGGGGGGTACTAAATAGTCTTCGTCCGGACACAATGGGGATGAGAGCTAGCAGAACTTCTGTGTCCTAGCGCGGGGCTAACCTCCAGCGGCTAGCACGGCTAATTAGCCTCGCGGTGGTATCTCGCACGTCGTTCCGGACCCGGGGACGCGCCGCTTGTCTCGGTTGTTTTTTTCAAAGTAACCCACTTCTTCCTCTATTTTAATGCTCGAAATGAGGACCGGCGCGTTCCTCGTGCGTTAGAATGTGTTTTAGTGACAGGAAACGTGGTAGAAACTACGTGAAAAACACGTATGGAGTGACCGCCTGGCCTCACTGCCCCCCCCCCACCCCCCTCTCTTCCACTGCTCTGTCCCTTCCGTCCAATACAACTAGGGCTACTACGGACACTTCGCACTGTCCCCTCGCGACAAAAAAACATACAATTCAGCGGACACACAACTCGTGCTCGCACTTTTGAGAATAAGCACTGTAATGCAACTCCGGCCACGCGTTTCCTGGCGATATAAGCCAAGTATTGTCCGCTGGGATTCTCAGTCAGAGCTCATTCCGTCGGCCAGTGACTCACCTCTACGCTCGAGCCACCTCGTGTCTCCTGGAAGCTTCAACACAATTAGCCAACAGCGCTAACACTTTAATAAACTGAACTTACTCAATAGTTCATGTTACAAAAATTCAACAAGTTGTCGGTGAAACGGACCCAAAAAACGGAGAGGCTCTCCGCGTCTCGTCGGGGATTTTTCTTTCCACTTTTCAACTAACTACGGGACTGTTGTGTGTGTGTGCGCGTGCGTGTGCGAGTGAGAGCGAGCGATGCAGCGGGTGGCAGAGCTAAACTTGCTATTGTTAGCATGTCGGCATGGCAGCTACATAGACCTTCAATGACTTTCGGCTAAAAAGAGAGAATTAAAACAGGAGCCGGGCGAAGCGGCCGCCCCGAACACGACCTTTCCCCCCGAGTTCGGTTGAAATGCCCATCGGTCTGAAAACCCAACTCGCACGGCAGATTGCTTTGGAGGAGGAAAAAAGTATGGAAAACTTACTATTACGAGAGAATATGACCCGTTTTCATTGTAAATCAGTGGTGACTACCAGCCCCGCACACTCGCACTGAATTCAGCTCCACAACATGTAACAATACACTCATTCAAATGGGGCATTTGTTAGCTTACCCAACCAGCTCGGTCACTTCGGGCTTTTATCAAATCAACTCCTCGTTAGTATCTCCGCTCCTTCGGAGAAAAAAAATCCGCCGTGGTCCTTTTTCCTCGTTTGAAATATAAATAAACAGAGGGGGAAAAAAGTTCAAGTTTCTTATTCATGAAATATTTCTCCGGCGTGTCTCGCATCTGCGACCTCGCCGATGTGTGCGCGTTGGTCTTCTCTCCTTTGTGTTAATTTCACTCAAATCGAGTTTAATCCGATCGATCCCTCGGCTGGTCGCGCTCCCGAGTCCTCCCCTCCAGACACTCGCTCACCTTCCTCGGCCAGGGGGGGCGCGCTCCCGAGAATCTCTCATAGAGATAAACAGGCGGCGTGCGCGGTCACTGACCCTGCGGTGCCTGTGTGACGCTCTCTGCGAGTTCTCAATGTGGGGATGGTGAAAAAAGAAGGCAAAAGAAGGGCGTCATTTGGACTACGGCTTGGTGTTACAACTGGGAGTCAAACTGAGATCGCCTGGTTTATTGTATTTCATTGTTTTAATAGAAAGATATGACGCAGTAGACACAGGAAACGGGTTTGGAAGTCCAATACAAACCAATATCAAAGAGCACTGGTTTTCAGAATCATCCTATTTCCTTTTCTAATGTTTAGATAAAAACAAACGAATGAATAAATACATGTTGAATGTGGGTTACGATTTAACCTTTGTAGCTCTGCCAAAACAAGTTAGTATTTTTCATGTGGAGGCAGATGGGTATTCTATACTTCTAAATTGTGTACGTGTGTGTGTTTGTTAGGGATATGGTAATAGTTCCGTCTTTTGTTTCTTCCTGGATTGCTAGATTGTAATTATTTATGTTGAGAGTTGACGTTGTGAATGCAACGAATGCGATCATTAATTCAGTAATAAGAAATAACTACATCTAAGGACCCCCCACAGGGACTCCGTGACCACCGGGTCAAAGCGTCTGCATTGCCATGATTGTAGCAGGAAAAGTGTCAAGCCAACAGGAACAGGAAACTTCATTTGAAGGCTTGTGTGCTGATCATGACCTTTACGAGCACGATGTCTGTAATGAGTTGGCATAGGCTGCTTTTTTTTCTTTTATCTGAATATCTTGGAAGCATATTATTGAAAATCTATACATCTTTATATTTGTACCGTAGAATGCATCCGGCATTGCAACTAAACTGGTGAATGTTAAACTGGAGTGCATTGGCTCATTTTGGAGCCGAGGATTCAGTTGGTATAACGACAAAACTGTCCATTGTTTTTTTTTGTTTTTTAAATTAAAAGGACAGGCAAACATTTGGTTGTGCATGTCTTAAAGGGACAGATGGTGAAATAGTCAGTAGCAGTAACATTCTCATTCTACATAAACTACAAACTATTACAAAATATTTATTACAATTTGAATAATTCCTGAAATTCTTTCGATTTTTTGTCCTATACATTTACACTACGATGATTGCTGGGGAATATGTATCTTGATGTTGTTCAATGTCAAGTCTATTTGATCATGTGACAAGAAATTACAATGGTGCATGTGTGTGCACGCATCCTTCATAACTTGTTACTAGCGTTCACAGGGGTCCGGCACACTAGAGTGCACTTAGGCCCGTCTTGTCTCAAGCCTCAGAGTCCTTGAGTGATGTCACTCGTTGGTTGGGGCTAAAGACTACACCCTTGAAAAGAAAGACAAATCCTATCTCCTGCACCTCATCTCTGCTTGAGGGCTAGTGGGCCCAGGCTACATTAGCAGCTACCAGCATAACACACCCTGTACAGTCACGTGAATCAAGTTGAGTTGCATCGTGGGTAATGTTGGTGCCAGGTTTTGACAAGCATAAGCCCCGTTTGGATTTTAGAGTTAAAACATACTTGGTTGGCTAGAAGAGATGTTTTCTACTTGCCGTAAAGACGTCTTCTCATAAAGTCTCTGGCCTTAAATCCAGTGTAGTACTCAAGACCTTGTGAAGGTCTTGGTCTCGTCTGGACAAAGATGACTCTTCATTTTATATCAACATCGGTGGAAATCACTGAACTTCCTGTGCATTGTCTGATTTATTAATCAAGACGTCTCTGATACCCGTTCACTGATACAGAATTTAAAAGAGCTGCATGAGGAGGAAGCATTTGTTTGTCTGTAGATGTTTTTATAGGAATGTGGATTCATCAGATTGATTTGAGGAGTGTTACTGGTTAGC
This sequence comes from Cyclopterus lumpus, assembly GCF_009769545.1. Taxonomy (NCBI): domain Eukaryota; kingdom Metazoa; phylum Chordata; class Actinopteri; order Perciformes; family Cyclopteridae; genus Cyclopterus; species Cyclopterus lumpus. The sequence continues at coordinate 99,713 of NC_046982.1, read as the reverse complement.
AAGTTCCACATTTTATTGTTAGTGTGTGCATGCAGTGTGGGAATCGCACGGCTCTGGTCTTGGTCTGGCCTCAGTCTCGACACAATCTGGTCTTGGTCTTGACAGACTGGTCTTAATCTTGTCTTGGTCTCACCACACTCTGGTCTTGGTCTTGTCTTGGTCTAACCACACTCTGGTCTTGTCTTGGTCTCACCACACTGGTCTTGGTCTTGTCTTGGTCTCACCACACTCTGATCTTGTCTTGGTCTCAACACACTCTGGTCTTGGTCTTGTCTTGGTCTCACCACACTCTGGTCTTGGTCTTGTCTTGGTCTCACCACACTCTGGTCTTGTCTTGGTGTCAACACACTCTGGTCTTGGTCTTGTCTTGGTCTAACCACACTCTGGTCTTGTCTCGGTATCAACACACTCTGGTCTTGGTCTTGTCTTGGTCTCACCACACTCTGATCTTGTCTTGGTCTCACCACACTCTGGTCTTGTCTTGGTCTCACCACACTCTGGTCTTGGTCTTGTCTTGGTCTCACCACACTCTGGTCTTGTCTTGGTCTCACCACACTCTGGTCTTGTCTTGGTCTCAACACACTCTGGTCTTGGTCTTGTCTTGGTCTCACCACACTGGTCTTGGTCTCAACACACTCTGGTCTTGTCTTGGTCTCACCACACTGGTCTTGGTCTTGTCTTGGTCTCACCACACTCTGGTCTTGTCTTGGTCTCACCACACTCTGGTCTTGTCTTGGTCTCACTACACTCTGGTCTTGGTCTTGTCTTGGTCTAACCACACTCTGGTCTTGTCTCGGTCTCACCACACTGGTCTTGGTCTTGTCTTGGTCTCAACACACTCTGGTCTTGGTCTTGTCTTGGTCTCACCACACTCTGGTCTTGGTCTTGTCTTGGTCTAACCACACTCTGGTCTTGTCTCGGTCTCACCACACTGGTCTTGGTCTTGTCTTGGTCTCAACACACTCTGGTCTTGGTCTTGTCTCTGTCTCACCACACTGGTCTTGGTCTTGTCTTGGTCTCACCACACTCTGGCCCTGGTCTTGTCTCTGTCTCACCACACTGGTCTTGGTCTTGTCTTGGTCTTGACTCTTTTCTCTTCACTCCAAACACGCTCTACATGTCTCACAGAGTCTGGCTTCAGCTCGTAGGTTTTAAAGTCAACATGCAGAGACTTGAGCTGTTCTCCAGGTCGTAACCCGTCAGCGTGAACACGGTGTCCGCTCTGCTAGTCACAGTTGTGTTGTCACAGCCTTGTTATGAAGTCTGGACTGCATTACTAAAAGCTTTATCTGACTAACGCTACACACGGATAGCTGAGTATTCGCCGCCATTCACTCGATACATTTACAGTTTGATGTACCGAGTTTGCTAATGGTGGAATGACTGGTTTTAAAAGGTAGAAACTTCTTTTATTTAGTCACAGTTCAGTTCTGCTGAGTTTTGATGCTGATGTTCCCGCTATGTCGTCTCCTGTTTTAACATTTAGTCATGTATCAAATCCCAACAACCAGCTCCTGTTTATCTGTGCAGAAAGTATCCAGTGATGTAAAGTAACAAAGTATATTTGCTCAAGCGGTACTTGTACTTTACTTCTACTGCACTACAGCGCCTCTATAGTTATCTGTTAAGATCTTACAAACAAACACAGTTATACATTAAACCAACAATATATTAAGTCATTAAATGATTCTAATTTGGCTTTCAAGTTAATACATTAATGATCTAAATACTTATTCATATAATGTATGACAATATAACACACTAAAAGGGGACATCCTGCAAGATGAGTCCTTTTATTTGAAATTATTGTTAAAGAACACGTTTCTTAAGACACTTCATGCAAGTAGCTCTTTGAATATAAGACTTACTTGCAATGGAGCATTTTCACAGTATTGTTTGCTTGCTTTTTAAGAACCATTTAAAACACATTTTAAAGCTGATATTTATCTTAAATGTTGATGGCAGAATGCAGCCATGATGCTGAAATGCCCACAATGTTAGCCACTCGTTTGCAACAGTCACAAAAAAAGCTGCTAATAATTTCCAGAAACGTATATTTACTGACTCATTTCACATCGTAGAACCACACGTTGAAATGACGTTGATAAGGCTGTATGATCCTTATGAACATGAATGTCGGTACTGAATTTGACAGACATTCATGTTCCTCAATATCAACAGCTGTTGAGACGTTTCACTTGTGAAACCTCACAGTGGCGCTACAGGGAAAGTCGGGACCTCACCAAAGATAGTGGGATTCATCCTCTGGGGAACATAAATATCTTTACAAAATTATATTACAATAAACTCAGTACATGTTGACATATTTCACAGGATAAGTAAACAAATAAGACCTACTGTTGGCACTTAATCCATACGGGTTCACCCCTGGGGATCATTAACGTCGGTACAACATTGAACGCCAATCCATGGAGTGGTTGAGACGTTTTCGTCTGGACTGAAGTGGTCGACGTGGGCCATGGGAGACCTGAAGCTGCACACAATGACGCCTGAAACCGGCCGTAACTCACCAGAGCCCCACTGAAGCTGCTCTTCGTCAGACATTAAACTAACAAATGGGTCGCATGTATACTTCACTCCGGCCTAGGGAGCTTTTAATATGATATCGTCCGATGTTATGTTGCCAGTACATCTCAGTTAAATACTAAACTGCTAAAACATACTTACTGTAAATCTCAAGGTGTGGTCAGGGCTGATCTGAGGTCAGTAGTATCCAGGCTGGAGGATTTCTTAATATTTTATCCTTTTTAGAGTGTGAATAGGCGTAATATTAAAACGGAGTACATTTATTGAGGTTCCGAAGGGACCAGTTCTCACACAGAGTCAAAGAAGCTACTGTTGACAGCAGAAATACAGTCCCTCGAAAAACTGTTGACATGAGGTCTGTAATTTATCCACTGGAAAAAGATGTTGTAGTTGATTCGTTTTTAAACATATTTTTCCATAATAGTTTTTTTTTTCTTCACAGCAGACATTTTTGACACTAGATTGATAAGAGTTTCCATCTATTTAGCTTCAGAGCAATCTTTAATTGTATGAATTACATGTTTCCTGCCATGAGTCAAAATGTCTGCTGTGGAAAATATACATGAGACAAAACTAAAATAATCGCTAGACTAAAGTGCAAAAAAAACTTGTTCTTTTGTAATTTGGGTGAACAGACCCTTTAAAATCGACGGGGAACGGTCTTCATGTGATGCAATTGAACTATTGGCTTTATTATTGTGATGAGCCATGTAGTCCAACTGCTGCAGATTAATTCCCTTTAGTCAATTTAGCTGCCATAAAAGCATACACATCTTCTGAGGCACAAAGGGTTAAGGCGTTGCAAGTGATGGATGTTGTGACTGGTTCATAAATCATTATCAAGACTTTATCCAGCACTGGTAGCTAACAGTTTGGGGACACGCACACATATGCTGTGGAGCCAAAAACGTGGCATATTCCTGCAAAATGTAGATTTCACGTATGCATTTAAGCGCAGAGAAGCTCATGCGCATACACAGAACATGTAAACCTTCCCTGACTGCATACGAGTTCAAAAATGATTAATTCATTAAGCAGGCTCTCAGTCTGGCTGACCTTCATCGGGGAATAAAATCTCCATGACCGCTGAAGGTCGAATGGCACAGATCCAAAAGCACACAAGTTCCTCCCTGTTCATTTTAATGGAGAAATCAGATAAAACAGCATGAGGACCCATTATGATTGATTGATTCAAGTCAGCATGGGCGGGGCAGCAAAAAACAAATGAGAAAAAAAAAAAATATACACAAATGCAGGGTTGTAGTTTTTTCAAACCCTATTTTTAAATCACCACATAACCATCAAAATAACATGTTTAGAGTTTAGAATGTTTTATTATAGTTTATTGTGATAGCATTTTCATTTTTTTGTTTTTTCTGTTTTGTTTTTTTCCAAAGAACAAACACAGCAAATGACGGGGAGAGGGGGCAGGAAGTGGAAGAGAGGAGGGCCACATAGATAAAGATAGCTAGACCGATAGATGGATCTTTCCCCCCTGCAGCACCCCTGGGTTCACACACACGCATACAAACGCACAACGTTTAGCTTTACAAAGAATAATTGTCACCATAACGAGATTAATAACTGTATGAATGAATGAGAATTGTTCTGCGTATGCGTGCACATACCGTGTGTGTGTGTGTGTGTGTGTGTATATAAATGTTCGCATGTTGGTTCAGATTCCTTCCAAATGCCCAGATTCATGCGCACAACTCAAACTAGGCCCGTTTCTGCGACCTCTCCCTCTACGTGCACATCTGCATGTGTAAGCACCGTCAGCTAGCTAGCGAGCTAGCTAGCTGACGGTGCACCACCTGTCTGCAGAGAAACGACCAGTTGAGTCGCTTTTCAAGCAGCTGTCCAAATCTCTCTCTCAGGGGGGAGTTAAGGCAGGCAGCTGATTTCAAGACATTACGGGGGCGTCGTTGATTTTTTTTTCTTTTCTTGACAAAAGACAGGTAAACACAATAATTTGGCATTAAAAATACAGAGCTAATGTTACCACAGAGTCCGAGAGAGAGGGGAGGATGGACAACAAGCAACCGAAGTAGTAAAACATGGGCATAACGGTTCAATGGCGCTGATTACATGTGAAATCAAGAACGAAACATCGCAGCATCATGGATCAAGCTCTAAACAATACACATTAGATATCTGCCAGCTAGCTCGTGGTGGAGGTCTTTGCTTGCTTAAAAACTCCTTGACATTTTCAGTCGGAGTCTGTTCTCCACCGTTGAATGGCTCCGTTATCATTCACACTCGTCATTTAAAAGAACGGGTCCCGGTGTAACGGGTTCAAATGAGTTGTTAAGATGCGGCTCGGGCGGGCTTTTCCCAGCCCTGGCAAAGAAATTACGAGTCCACAACAACACGTCAAGCTTCACCTTGAACAAGCCAAAAAGAAGAAGAAAACAAAATGCTACAGAAACCTAAAGAGCCATATATACAGAGAAACGTGCCCGATAAATATAGTTAACAAAGAAAGTCTAGATTTCCGATCTACTTTTCAACTTCATAATGGCGGCGCTGCTCTCAATCTCCCTGAACGTTTCTTTCTGTCGTCCCCGAAAGGATCCAGTTTCACACTCAAGAGTTTGCTCTTTTATTCTCTCTCCAGACATCACTTTGTTTTTTTTAAGCCACAACCAGTTTGTAGTGTTCATTAAATACAAATCATATGCAAGTCAATGAAAAGGACACAGATATAAGAGGGAGGGAGGGAGAGAACAAATCATGGCGACAAATAGTGAAAGGAAGCACAAAATAACATCAGAATTTGCACTTTTTATGGACGAAAAGATACAGAGGGAGCTGAATGCTTCCTAAACCACACACACACACTGACGTACTGGAATACCTATATGTCGTCCCTACACACACACACACACACACACACACACAGCATGAAAACTGATTCAACATGTGGAAACATGTCCTGCTATCATATCAACGTGCTGCGTCATTGTCTTCACAACATGTACAGATGTGTGTGTGTGTGTGTGTGTGTGTGTGTGTGTGTGTATATATATATATATAGACACAACACAGCGCATGGTTTGTTCCATACAGACCGTTTGTTAAGAGGGTGTTTAATCTCTACCCAGAACCTCATCGTTACTGCAGACACGCTGTCGCTTTTCATTCTCAGGTCCTGGAATATCTCAACAACATCTTCGTGAATAAAGAGGAGTGCGTACATTTAATGGCTGGAATAGAATTATTTACATTCCGGCACGTTTTTAGCTGATAAAAGATACAAATCCATATATCTAACCAAAACCCCCCCCCAAAAAAAAGTAAACTGAATTTGGAGGCTAAGCTGACTCGGCCCTCGTAAGACTGTACGAAGTCAGGTTGTTTTAGGGGGACAGAGCCCCGCCCCCCCCCCCCCCCCCCCCACCCCACCCCCTTGGGAATGGGCAAGGGACTTAGCGAAGACATGGCTGAAAGACGGAGAGAGAAACAAGAGAGAGAGGGAGGGATGAATGAACGAATGGGGCTGAGGAGGGAGGGAGGGGGGGGGAGTTAACAAACTGTTAGTGAGCCTGGACAATTCTGTAGAAACGCAGGGGAGAGTCTGAGAGGGCGAGGAGGAGGGTCGGGGTTTAGAGGAGGTGGTGTGTTTTGGGGCTTCAGCAGCAGCCTCCTCCAGCGTGTTGGCCTCCCTGGCTACCGGACAGTGTGGAGTTGGTGGTAGGATGCTGGGGTCCAATCTTAATACCGTTAGCCTGTGTGGAGACAGAGACAGAGACAATGATGACATGTTCCTCTGGATTATAGCAACACAGGTCACACATCAAGTCTGGTATGTTGTGGACAAACCCGGTCCTTTTCATACTGCAAGATGGATACATGCATCTCAAAGTTACTCCTTATAAAAAGCTTGAGCTTTCCCAGCTAAGCTAACTAGCATGTCACCAGGGGGCTCATCCCCGTTCCAGCACCAGCTGCACCGACCAAGTACCCCAGGATTGACTGGGAAAGACCTGGGTCTTCATTCAAAAGGAGCACTAGGGTGTCTGGTATCTGGTCCTCCTCCTCCTCCTGCACCACCACCCTCCTCCTCCTCCTCCTCGCTACTTGACGTCGTCATTTGTCTGATTTTTACGCCTCCAAAGCCAAGGCTGTGTGAATCTGGACTAACCTTTTAAAAAGAGTTTTTGTCAATGGAGTCCGGTGGCTTTGAAGAGAGCAAAGATAACGGCTTCCATTCCCAAGGCAAAGCGGACAAAATATGGATATAAACCACGGAGAAGCCTTCCCTGCACAGCACCCTGCATGTGCGCCTATTAGATCACATCACTGACCAAGCAACAGGTGCTGCTGCGAGGCACAAAGGCAGGGGAAACACCAGCAGCACTCAAGGAGGGAGGAAATATGAAAAGCACTTATGAAAGAACAGTAATCGAGAGAGAGAGAGGGAGGCAGGTGGTTGGTAGAGAGACACTGCTCTTTCATCTCGCTCTCTCTCCCCTCTATATATTTATCTCCCCCTCCTACACTCAGTAGCAGTGGTGCCTCTGGGAAACACTGTATGCCTTTAAATCACATTTATTGAGCTACGGCCATGTGTGTGTGGGCTTTCTCATAGTGGCTGCCAAGATTTCTGGTGGGGCTTCCCTCGCTGAGCCAGTCAGCTGATGTGGTTTGGCCTGCCTGCCTTTCCTCCGTCTTACTGTTACTAATAAAACACACACACACACACACACACACACACACACACACACACACACACACACACACACACACACACACACACACACACACACACACACACACACACACACACACACACACACACACACACACACACACACACACACACACACACACACACACACACACACACACACACACACACACACACACACACACACACACACACACACACACACACACACACACACACACACACACACACACACACACACACACACACACACACACACACACACATTCTTTTCTCAACAAGATTGAAGAAGAGAAGAAGCCTGCTCAGTAAATTACATCCCACCTAAAGGTCACATCAACATAGCTGCCCACTAGCATTTACAAATCAAAATGAGCACAATTCCGGTCAAATATGATCTTTGTCTATTGACTTCACAAACAATTGATAGTATGGAATACGTGTATACCGAGTACCGATCTGATCCCAGGTCACGATTCTCTCTGTAATAACCATCAAAACAACTAGATGTATTCAAGTGTATCGCCAAATAATACCTTTTACAAGACACATTTGAACACATCACTATAAGATTATTTACCCTCACCCAATACTAATTTTTACTTGATGGAGCTTGAACGTACCACACCGTAACTCATGCAACCTCTGCTAACGTTAGCTCTTAGCTCCGGTATATGGCTTGGCAGGGCTGTTAGCTGCTCACGTTAGCCGGCAATTTATATAGAGAAATAACTCCGCCATCCTTCTGTCTTTGATCAATGTGAAGAATGTGAGTAGCAAAGCCATGCTGAATGAGTTGTGAAAGTTAATGGAAATTCAGCACAACTGACCCAACTGGACCAGCAGTTTTACTGTTGAACATGCACATCCAAACACCCATTGTGGGTCCCGTGGGTCCCGTCCATCGTCCTTTTAAAGACAGTGCAGCTGATCACACAACTCAGGGCGTGTCAGCAACGTTCCGTCAGACAATCGTCGGTGCAGGAAGAAACATTGACGCTTGCTCAGCTGCTCGATGCTGGGAAACGCACCAGAGTCTACTGGATGTCCTCGCCGACCAAAACAGGAAGACAAAGAGGAGACTCCGCCCACTGTTTAGAGCTCCTCAGGGAACAGACCTGGAGAGTAAGCCAACAGACGCACCGACGCATGTCACGTGCAAAAGTGCATTTTGAGTCGTTTGGGGGATTTGAATGTAGACGTCGTGTGACTAACACTTGCTGACAAGTGCATACTTTCTGCATGGATAACTGTTCCACTGGGAGAAGATAACCATCTGCTTGACTGGATCGCAAGCTTACGGACTGGCTGGGTGTATGTTTTCTCACCGAATGACTGAGACCTTGTGGGATGTGAGGAATACACACACATATATATATATATATATATATATATATATATATATATATATATATATATATATATATATATATATATATGTGTATATATATAGAGATAGAGATAGAGATAGAGAGAGAGAGAGAGAGAGAGAGAGAGAGAGAGAGAGAGAGAAACGCAGGTAGTTTTGCTTGGCTGGAGTCAAAGGAAGCAGAGAAGAAAAGAGGGGTATTTTATATTTTTCGACCCCCCCCCCCCCATTTTTTTTTTTTGAGGAGCGCGTGGCAAACCACACACACACACTGCTGGAAAACTTCACGGAGGAGAAAGAGCAGAACAAAGACTGGAGGAAAGTAGGTGACAGCCTTAAAAAAAAACTCAAGAGGTTTGAGGAGGAAGAGGAAAAAAAGTGCATCTCACCTCATTGTTGATATCAAACACTCCCTCCTGGATCTTCTCATAGATCTCCTTGGCTGTGTTGATGAAGGCCTAGAGAGATAGAGACAGGAAGTGAGAACAGGCCGAGTCTTACATGTGTAAGTCCACCCTGAAACCTGACTTAAAAAGGACTTCTTTTCAAAGTGATGGCTGAACGTGTGTTCCATGTATGTTTAAAAGCTGCTGGCGAGAGGCTCAGATGTTGATGAGGACAAAGCGTGAGATGGCCACGCTTCACAGCAGCACCTGAAGGCCACAGTGTAACAATGACACAAATAAAACACGGGCACTGTCCATCGCATGCTGCTGTAAAGAGAAACCACGAAAAGACGCTGATGTAAAGGATTTGGGATTTTTTTTTAACGGGCTAAAACACACAGAAAAGGGTAAGCTAATATTCTTTTACAGAATTAGTTCCACCTTTCTGAAAGGACATGTGTATTATTTGGAGTATTATACTGAGAAGAACGGTATGAATCTCATGTCAGAGATTATCTCATTTTGAATAGGATGTAGTTAGCTTAGCTTAGCATAAAGACTGGGAGCCGGCCCTTTATAAAGCTCCTCCAGGGACGGGGAAGCTTTTGGGTTTGTGCCTCAGGGACCACGGGTCTAAATTAAGTTCCAGGACATTTATTTGGACTCTCTGAAAGTAAAAGGAGGAACTTTGAGGGTGGGGTTTGCAGGGATGACCATAACTTCATTCATAAAACAAGGAAGTACTTTAGTATTGATTCAGGACCATTTTAGGAAGAGAGCACCGTTTTAAGAAGTAAACCTCCTCTCTGAACACAAGCTACGGGACTTTCACAGCTTTCTGAAGACCGTGTTGGAAGCAGCAGAAACCCTTTAGAGCAGATTTGCTTCTACACACACACACACGTTAGAATGAAGTGGAATTAGGCTCCCTGAGCTACTCGCCTGTGACATCACTGCATTTGTCTCTGGGACGAGTCTAAGTGTCTCAGGGGTCCAAACTGGAAAGCACTGAGCATAAACCTGTGTGTTCTACGGAGGAACTGTGGAAGCCCACTACCAACTCAAGCCTTGTCAGGCCGAGGAGGAGTGTGCGTCCTCAGTCATTAAAGAAGTGGAAATATGTCCTGAACTTCTAATCTGACACAGCTTCTGAAAATAGATGGAACAGCCCAGGGGTGCTCTCTTGTGCACTTTGTCCTGTTCACTCCTGTCCTCCTTCCTTCCTTCAACATATCTCCCTTGCTCCTTCTCGGCTCCCCACACCTCCTTTTTTATCAGATTCAGATGCGCGTGGTTTGTTCGACGGGGGAGGAAAAGAAAGGAGGAAACAGAAAGAGAGTGAGACAGGGAGAGAGAGTATTTTGGGAAAGGAAAGACTAGAGCAGGGAGCATATATAGAACAATATAGTTTATCATTAGAGTTGTTTAGTGGCTTAAATTATTATGATGTTATGTGTAAAACTGTAAGTAAAACAATCGGTTTCTGTTCATAGCCTAAGGTCACTTAAAAGATTAGGATGCACATTTAAGATGTATTTATACAGATTATACAGAAATGGTCCCAAGAGCATGTAAGACAGATCATATTGCCCTAAACCTACTCGACATGTTGACTGGTGTTTATATACTAGGATGTGAAATGTACATACAGTGAAACCTATTAGGAATAAGATCAAACCATATTCTAGTTCAATGCGGGCAATTTTGTTTGGTCATCCCACGACGAGAGGAATAGTTACACGTAAAGAGCTGAAAAGCAGCACACAAACAGAGGGAGATATAAAAACTTCAGCAATTAATTTTTTGAGAAGTGAAAGAAAATCGACAACAATAAAAGAAAGGAGAGAAATAAAGAAACAAGGACAGAAATGAGGCTGAGGGAGATGGTCTTAAGGAAGGGAGGATGTAAGGAGAGAAGAAGGGAGGGGGAGATGAGGCTGCTTACAGGAACCCCTCTCTAAGGAGCATCCCATCGGCCCGGTGTCCACCCACAGACCCTGACGACAAACCCCGGCCCACCGATTGGCTGCTGGGTGTCGCTGAGGAGGCGGTGGGGCGCAGGTTATGAATATGTATGAACTATAACTGGTTGATATACTGCTGAGAGAGAGAAAGGGAGATGATGGAGAAGAGGGAGGAGGGGGATAAATGAATGGAAAAGGGGTAGGGGGGCGCGAGAAAAGGGAAGGAAGACACGCTGGAGAAGGGGGGAGGAGGACGACGTGGATGGAGAGTGTGGAAGGGGGGCGGGGAAGGGGTGAAGGAGGATGGGAGGGAGGTAAAGAGCAAATGATGGACGTCGAGGGATGGAGCGAAGGAGAGATGAAGGGAAGGGAGGAGAGGTATTGGGAGGATTCAGAGGACACTAATGAGACAAATTAATCATACCACACATACACACACAAGCTCTCTCCGGGGTTAAGATGAGGGGGAGGGGTGTGTGTAGCATGATATAGGACAATCAAAGCGAGGGAAAGGAGAGAAATAATCGACACACACACACACACACGCACACGCCCTCCCTCCGCTGCCGTGCAGCATTGGATGAGATTATTTATATGATTGGATAAGTGAGAAAGGGGTCCCCTGAGGAACAACACCGCGCGATCATTACACACAACAACACCCAGGGGCGTGGCTCCACAAGGGGAGCATCTACAGTAGAAGTCAGCCAATTAAACTACAACAGGTCAGATAGTGAACTATTGTAGTGAAAGCTAACACATAGCTCTAGTTGAACGTTCATCATCCATCACCAGTCTGACAGAGCTCATTCATACGAATGCTATTGGAATAAAATAGCTTTGCCTCTTCAATACTAAACAAAACAGTCAAATTACTATTACATAACAAAAACCGCAGATAATGTGTGAAATCATGCTGTGGCTCCATTTTAAGAGAAGAGATTTGCGTATGTAATCCAGCATCTTTTGGCATGACTTTCTTTTCCTACAGGGTAAAAAAAAAATCATGATGACGAGAACTCTTTAAATTTCAAAATATGTGTGACAAAGTGCAGATCCACAAACGGTGCAGAGAACAGTATGTATGTATGTATATATATATATATATATATATATATATATATATATATATATATATATATATATATATATATATATATATATGTGCTACAGGCTACCTTTCCAAATGTAGCCTGAATACAAGTATATCTGTGTATATCCATGTTGTGTGTACTCGTGTATTATTACCTCCTCGACATTAGAGGCAGTCTTGGCTGAGGTCTCCATGAATATGAGGCCGTGTTCTCTGGCAAACGCCTCCCCTTCCTCCTTCTTCACCTCTCTCCTCGACTCCAGGTCACTTAAAAACACACATAAATACGTTAAAGCGATGACAAGCCGTGTTTTCCTGGTCAGCTGCAAGGAAAACAACATCAGTACACAGTGAGGAGGAAGCTACCGCCAGTCGGGAGTTTTCTCTCGTGAATTAAACCAAGATGTGTTCACGATGACACATCACTGATAACAGCAGCCAAAGATGACTCGGGCATTGTTGTTTTTGCATGTATAGTCAGGGACTCCGAGGCAGAAGTCAACTTCCTCATTTAAAAGAGAATTCACAGCAGAATTAGATCCTGCAATTTTAACAGCAGCAGGTTTTGACATTGCATTAACTTACACAACACTGTTATGTAACCACAGGTGCAGTATTTGTCAGTGGTTACCGTGGTGATTGGGGCAACAGGGTGAAGGGGCAGACTAAGTCCTAAGTCGTTGGATTCCATAGACGCATGTCTGAGAGCAGAACAACGTGACCTACATTTTGACCTAGAATTGTGTATGAAGAGTGAAAATTGCAGGAATAGAAGGAAAAATTACGAGCTGCTCTCCACTCTAGGAGGTGACCTCAGCACTCTAGGTCTGAACATGATATCCAAGACACACCCATTATAAATCGGAAACAGTCCCACAAGTTTCCTGAAACTTAACTGTGATTAAATGAAATCTGTGCTCGTTATCAAAATGAGTTTTGTTAACCGTTTAAACTTGAAATAATACGTTAAAGTATAGCGAGTCAGTGTGGCCCCAAATTTGAGTTTTTTGTAGCTCTCTTCATGCCATATCCTGCATCTGTGTGTGTGTGTGTGTGTGTTAAAAAAGTCATAGCACAACATTCCCGATCAGGCCGCACATTTTGATAGATTTTTTGGCAAGGTGTTGGCATTGCCACAGTGAACAACCAGATGGGAGTTTTAAACCCCGACACACAGCTGATGGTCCCCCCTCGTGGAGGATGGCCTCACCTCTTGTTGCCAATGAGCATGATGACCATGTTGGAGTTGGAATGTTGGCGAGCGTCCTCTAACCAGGTCGTCAAGTGGTTGAAGGTGTCTCTTCTGTTGAGACAAGCACACAATACAGTTTCACAGTGATGAAACGACACCTGGTCCTGATCATGAAGGAGCTTGTGGCCCACATTGATAATCAGATTTCACTCTCCCTTGTGTGGTGAATGGTGTTCTCGCCACTTCCTCTTGTTCTAGTTCTTGTTCTGTCCTCAAGCCCGAGGCCTCATGTCTGGAGTCCCTCTAGTGGCCCCCAAAGGTTGTAATGTCCACCGTGCCTCACAGTGTTAAAAACTATAACAAAAGGCACTCCAAAGCAGCAGGTCTACTAACTAGGTCAGAGCTAAGAATTGCAGGATTCTCCTCACCCCCCCCCCCCCCAGTTGACTAATGAGTCGTTTTGGTCTCTGTCGACTGACATTTCTTGAATCGATGAGTCGTTTAAGGCTTTCTTTATGCTGAATGACTCATTTCCAAGAAACGTATGAGGACATCTCTGGTAAACACAGAATATAAAGTGGTGCATATGTGTGGTAAACTTAAATAGATCGGTTGATTGTATCAACTAGAAGATTGGTTGACCAAAGTGAGCGTTAGGCGACTAAGAGTTTCTTTACAGGACAGTCCGAGATTATACTTCTGAGGAGCGTGAATATCCACAAACCCCCTTCTCGAGCAATCACATTTTTTATTATTATTATTATTAGAATAGAAAGCTGGTGGAGGAGAGAGTTTGACCTCATGGTTGTGCTGGAAAAAAAGGTCACAGGGTCGTGGCGATCATTAAGAATTAAGCTCTGGGGACCATGAAGATCAATAACAAATTTCATGTCAATCTGGCCGGTAGTCGTCAATACATTTTGCTGTGGACCGTATTATGGAATAGATGGAAAGACTGACCTGCAGCCAGGGTTGCAAAATATATTCAAAGTTGGAAACTTTCCAGGGGAATAAACGGGAATTAACTGGAAATGTTGGGGTAATTTAACTGTATTTACCTTGTCATAAGCAGACATGCATGCAAACATTTATAATACACCTTTTAAAAATGACATTGACTTTTTTGACATTTTGTGAGTAGAACTTTATTCTTTCATCGAACAACAAAAACATGAGCGTTGAATAAAAAAGGTGTATTCCCTTTGATCACCCCCCCCCGAACACCATTTTTTTTGGTGTGTTTTTCCCTGAATCCTTTCAGGTCTAAATGCTTTCTTCCTGGACCTCATCAACGTCCTCCTCACTACTGTAAAAAGTTAGTCTATGAACATGGCTTCAGTTTACCAAGTAATCAATATGCTAGGTAATGACAAACAGTGTTGGGAAAGTTCCCTTTCTACATGAACTAGTTCAGTTCATAATTCATAATTCAAAATGTTGAACTAAGTTCACAGCTCCAAAAAATGAACTAGTTCAGTTATTTTTTTCAATATGTTGCAGCTATAATTTAAATCTCTATCTGTCTGCAATACCGCTCTTGGCCTCTACGCCACTCGGCGCTCTCACACTTGCCAGGCATAGGGCTGAAACGTTCAGACAACACTGATGACAAAGACGTTCAAAAACAACAGAACGTTTTATGTTTATGTTTCTGTCAGACAATGTTCCCAACCAGCTGCATTCAGGGTCCAGCTGAGCTAGGCGTGCATAGTCTTGTTCTTAACTACATTTAAGTTCCCTGTTATATGCTTTTGCAAATAAACTTCTTTTTTCAAAATTCCCAAAATTCGCGAGACAAAATTCCCGTGGAAACTTTCCGGAAATTTACCGGAAACTTTCCGCCCCTTTGCAACCCTAACTGCAGCTCTTTGAAAAGAGAAGCAGCTAAATACCCAAATTCACACTCATCTCGGTCCGATCAGAGCTATCCGATCTGAAAAGAGCTACGTGTAAATGCATCCAACGCGGATTGAAATGTCCTAAAAGTTTGGGTCAGACGTTCGTGGTTAACACGCAATGGTGAGCCTCTGGCTTTTACCCTCAGGCCACAGTGAATCCTCAATGACTACCGGATGGATAGCCATAAAGATTGGGTTCACGCATTCACGCCCTTCAGGATCAATGCTAACGCCTAACTCGAGCGCCTTCATCATGTCTTTCTTGTTGTTGGGTTTATGATCAAATACCTGCAAGACGAAAGACGTTCCCATCAAGGTGAGAGACAATCAGCAAGTGTGAGCGTGCTAACACGCTAAAGTAAATGGTAAATGGACCTGTACTTTGACAGCGCTTTTATAGTCGTCCGACCACTCAAAGCACTTTCATAGTACTTGTCTTCATTCAGCCATTCACACACTGATGGGAGGAGCTACGGTTCCACCTGTCCATCAGGAGTAACTAACATTTACACACCGTAGAACAGCTACGGGAGACATTTTGGGGTTAAGTGTCTTGCCAAAGGACACATCGACACGGGCTAACAGAGCCGAGGATCGAACCGCCGATCCTCTGATAGACGACTCTGCTCCCCACTGAGCCAGTCACCCTAAAGTAAGATGTTGAACATGGTAAACTTGTTAGCATATTGGTGTTAGCACATTTCTGTATGTGGATTTAATAAAAACATAATGCTAATCTTAAAATATTTGGCAACCTCCCATGGTGAGGAAGGATGCTTGTGATCGGACAGGTTAAACGTGGGGTACTTTGAAGTTTTCAAGTTCTTTTCCTCGTTTCGCATAATAAAGGATTACATCTGATTGGCATTTGTTACCTTGTGATGTCGTAGACTAGCAGAGCTCCTGCTGCTCCTCTGTAGTAAGACCTGGTGATGGACCGGAACGACTCCTGACCAGCCTGCAGAAACACATGCATATTAATAAACAGAAATCTGAATAATTGAAATGACCAAGAACAACTGCTGATCCCCTTGCTTTTTTTAAAGGAGTCAGGCCTCATCTACAGGTCATCCTCCCACCAGTCCTGCTTATCTACCAGCCCCGTTTCTAGTCCCAGACATGTCCTTTTTCCATCAGCTGGGGAGAGGACAGAGCATCTCTCTCTCTCTCTCTCTCTCTCTCTCTCTCTCTCTCTCTCTCTCTCTCTCTCTCTCTCTCTCTCTCTCTCTCTCTCTCTCTCTCTCTCTCTCTCTCTCTCTCTCTCTCTCTCTCTCTCTCTCTCTCTCTCTCTCTCTCTCTCTCTCTCTCTCTCTCTCTCTCTCTCTCTCTCTCTCTCTCTCTCTCTCTCTCTCTCTCTCTCTCTCTCTCTCTCTCTCTCTCTCTCTCTCTCTCTCTCTCTCTCTCTCTCTCTCTCTCTCTCTCTCTCTCTCTCTCTCTCTCTCTCTCTCTCTCTCTCTCCCATTATTTTACCATGAATCGCCAAGGCCTCCACTCCTTCCATCACCCACTTTCACCATCTAGCGCTCTTACCTCCCCCACCCTCCTCCCCCTATTCATCCTCTGTCTCCATCCCATGTACAGTAACAATGTTGTCTGTGTTTCGCCCGGGCCAGGCTAGAAAACAAAACGCTGCTCTATCCCAGCAGCTGCAGCGCTGCTCTGACCTCATGTGAAAAACCAGACAGTCAGTCAGTTAGCAACACAACCGGTCGGTGAATCACTTGGCAAGTCGGAGCACCAGGTTGCCAGTTTGTCACCCAGGAGCCTAGTCGAGTTGTTTCCTGAGTCAGTGGACTAGTCACCCGGTTGCTGACCAGGAAGTTGAGACAGCTAGAACACCGGTAACTAGGTCAACCAGTCAGAAAAGAGGACAGGTCCGTGAACCAAACAGCCAGTTAGACAACCACCAGCCAGTCAGGGAGCGGCCAACCAGTCAGTAATGCTATTAGTTAATAAATGATAAATAAGTGTGAAGGAGAGGGAACGCTGTGTCTGTCTGCCATCTGCTCTACATGTCACACACACACGATATCGGTGTCTTAAAACCGGCATTCTCTCTACTGACCAGTAGGGGGCAACTCCTCTGGTTGTATAGAAGTCTATGAGAAAATGACTAAGATTGTTTCAACTGTTTGCCGTTACCCACTTAGTCATTATATCCACAATACTGAGGATTTTTTTTATCAAAAACCTCACCATGTAAACATTTTGTGAAAGCCCTACAAATGAGTATTGAATCGATGGGTCATCTGATCCTATCTGACATATTTCACCTTTTATTTTATTTTTAGTTACCAGGTTATAAGCTAAATTAACAGGAACTGGCCTCCTTACTGACAAGCAGCAGTGAGCCCTGCTGGTTGTCACAATGACATGATGTAATCAGGGACTACATGACACCTGGAGAGCTGGGTGAAGACGGTTAACTAGCTGGTAGGAGGGACAACCTGCAGCAGTCTTTGAGTTTCAGAAGTAGGACGTCACTGCTGTGGGCCTTCGCTGTTTTACCATGGAGCTCTACCTCCACCTGCTGGTCCACTGGATAACAGCATGGACAAGACACCAGATCATGTGAGAACATCACATCTGGTACCTGCTCTCTTGATGAATGATATGCGTTTACGGCCTTTATACGATTAGCAGCGTTACGGCAGTACCTCCAGAGATGGATGATATGTTCATTCAATGACAAGGTAACAGAAACCATTGCGCTTCTATTATTCCTCTCTTCATTATTTTCCTCATGTAACGCTGACTTCCTGTAACAGCATGAACACAACATGGAAGACCATTTCGAAGACCTCTGCAGTTCAGAGAGAGACGTATATTTACAGCCTTGGACTCTTTACATGAATCTGCTGCCACAATGAAGAGTGCATCCTTTAAAAAATTAATACAATTTATATATATATATATATATATATATATATATATATATATATATATATATATATATATATATATAAAAATAAACACACACACACAATAGATATATTACCGTATCCCAGATCTGCAGTTTAATCTGTTTGCCATCTATAGTGATCATCCTCGCTCCAAACTCCACACCTGGAGACACACACACACGAATGTGAATTAGTACAATTAAGTACTAACAACAGTTTTATGTAAATTCATCACAGAGAGCTCACATAAAATAAAAGAGCATTATTGGTTCAGACAGGACCCTCATTAGATAAACTGTGACCAACGGACAGAAACATAAAGTAGACTGTATGTAATATGGTAGTACACAACATCACACCTGTCTCACTCACCCGTGGCATTTCTGTACTGCACATTTCTGGTTACCTATTGGCCGCCATATCTGCCCAAAATGGTCATGCTGTGGTCACATGGTTATAGTGGCCCATGCAAGTATTCTGGTTGGGCTCTACACTGCTGCATGTGCAGCTCGTCCAAGCAGGTGTGGTCTACTTTACTGTGTATTTAGCCATTGTGCATGGACCACACAGATACGTTGGCAGTGTAGTAAGTTACCACTGACCCAACCTGTAATTTGCATTACAGAATAGTGCAGTATTTCTACACAACAGGTGAAATGAAACCAGCTAAAATGAGTTACAGTAGTTCATTTAAATCTCGCAGCATGAGACCCAGAGCCAGCGTCGAAAATACACGAGGGCAAAGGGCAAAACTGCACCTAAGAAATATAATGTTGCCCCTGATATCACTAGGAGAGGGGCAGAAAATGCCCCCATAATTTCCTCTAATAATTAAATGAACTTGTCAAAAACATCGTAGCCCTGACCCGGTCCAGTTGCCATATCATGTTTTGGATTTTCGCCTCGATGTTGCGTGTGCGTGATGAACCGAGTGGAGCTTCTTGAGCTCCTGTGAGTGGGAGGAGACATTTTCGTAGCCAACCAGCACACGTTGAATTCTTCTGCGGACAACGTCAAGAAATACGTGGCCATCGCGTCCGATGAGTGATTACTAGCGTTAGCTAACGTTAGCTAACTCTGATAGTGCGTTAGCTCCAAAAACTCGCTTGCTAGCTAGTGAACGTTAGCCAGAGTGCAGCCACATCCTCATAAGTTACTGCCATCTTGTGGTTCACAACAATCCTCTATTTGGGGATAAATACAATTAGTTGAGACTGCAGTAGACTTCAAGGGTTACATGTTTAGATTAAGTCACTTATCACATGTAACATACTATTGTTGTTTGTGTTTGTTCCATCTCAACACAGTGGAAGACCTCATGATGACCAGAAGAAGAAGATGCAGCATGTGTAGAATCTGCTGTGAGAAGAAAGCCAGGCGGCCTCACATAAAACCCTCTGAGCAAGGCAGCAGGTCAGACCAGCAACTTCTCCAATGGCTGACAGTGACACAGATGACGATGATGAACTGGTGCTCTTTGACAAATAAGCCACTCATATGTATATGTACATATGTATTATGTACATATACATATATGTACGTATAATTTAATATTTGTTTAATATTTTCTGAAAATTTAATTTAATTAATCTATGTATAGCCCTTTTATTACGTTTTTAAAAATTGTTATATATGTTAATGTTAATTGTTAATAGTTGTTTAAAAAATGTAATAACAATAAATAACCACAAAGAAATAAGAACAACATTTAATATGATTGTCTGATTTCTGTTTTAAAAAATCTAAGAAAACACTTTGAATCTGCCTAATAGTCTTCTTATTGTCATTTGATGACAGTTGCTCATATACTGTAAGCCTAAATAAGTATATTTAGTATTTTGAACAACGGTTAAATGTTATTTCACAAGTTTCAATAAGTGCCCCTGGATTTCAGTCAGTGGGGGCAAAAATTGCCCCCGAAAATTTTTTTTAATTTTCTACCCTGCCCAGACATATTTCACATATCTCCTTTTTCTCCACAATCATAATCAGGGTCTATATTAACCAAACTCAAATATGGTTTCCCATGATTGTCCTGTAACCGTGACAATGCCTTCCAACACTTCAGCTGTCGCTGCCGTAAAGTCTCTACATTAGAAAGGACAGCCTGCTACGTCAGCACAGCGCATCTATTTAAGCTTCTTTTGATGGAACTCAAATTAAATTAAAGAGCAGACGATGAAGTTTTTAATATTTTAAGATGAGACTGATCTCCTTATTCTTAAGACATCAGATGCGGTGATGGGATTTCCTCCGTCTGCATGTAAGGACAAGCTCAACTGAATTAACTGCGACACACACGATTCAGTAACTTACAGGAGGAACAAGAACAGCCCACCACAGCTGATTACTCTGATCAGTGGCACATTTTTAGCCCCGCTAACACCAGCTATACTGGTTTTGAACAAAAAGCACGAGTTCAGTTAGTACATGTGAAATGTTGACGATATTTGATATGTAATGAATGCATGTCTGGTGATGGTGTGTTGCGTAGAGAGGACAGGTGCTCTTACCGATAGTGAGATCGTGAACTGGCTGAAACCTCTTGTCTGTGAACTGTAGTAATAGACATGACTTCCCCACACCTGGAAAAAAGAAACACACACACAATTAAACAGCTGTAGCTGTGATTATATCGTCTCACATATACAAGCATAAACGCACCATCACTTCACTTCCAACGGTGTCACAGAGTGAGAATAAAACACCCAACAGGTCGCTAACGTGATGAAATCAATGACTTTATGAGCTCTCCGAGCTCCCACACAGCGCTGACAGACTGTTGATATGCAACAGCGCTCTGTAGGAAGTTACGCATGTACACAGGTTTCCCTCATCAAAATGAGACATGGCAATATCGAAGCCACTGACCACCCTGACGTGGAGCGTACACAGCGATTAACCTGAGCCAGCTGCTAGCCAGCCAGCTAGCTAGCTAGCTAGCTAGCTAGCTTGTGCAAGATGCAACTGTGGGCTCATTACGAACACGCCTCCACATAGGACTTCTAAAAGCATTCTGGAAAGTTTGTGCCGAGAGAAGCCATTGGTTACAAAAACAGTGAGCTGTTACTTCCTTGACACATGCTGAAAAAACAAACACACATTGGGAGCATTAGAAAGCTCACAAAACAGGCTTGGTGCAGTTCCACTGCAGCCTGTTTAGGAAGAGTCTGAATACCTAAAAATATTTTTATTTCCAGTATACACAGCCCGATTACCAAAGGGGACTCTTATAACCCTCGCTGCTGGCACCTAAAGGTTTGGCCGTATATCCAATATACTGCACGTATTGCTGCTTTCAGAACAGGTGATGGAGGAAGATGATGACAAACCAGCCCCCGGAAGCTGCTTTGAGCTACGTCTTTATTCCAGCCATTATGGTAAGAGCGGACTTCAAAATAAAAGACACACATACATACATACATACATACATACATACACACATATATACATACATACCGTCTGTGTATCTATTGATGAAGGGAGCCCACTGATCAAAGTATTGCCATCTTTGCATATTGGCAATGTTTCAAACGTGGGTGTTGTGCTAAAGTTCATGGAAAAAGTAGTTTTTCACCATTGTATACACACAAAAATGGATGTATACCAACAAGAAAAAAAAAAAAAAAGTTAATATATGGAGAACATTTTTTTTTTAATTCGAAATGACGGAAATTATATATGTGCAGCTCCTTAGGAAAGGACAAGAGTGTCTAATATATTTAATGCTCATTTTGCAGACGTGGGTTGATGCCAATGAGCCGGCAGAGGTTTGAGGTGAGGGAGTGCCACAGTTCTGTCAACAAGCGGGGAGGGGGAGGATGCTGATGAGAAGGCCAGAGTTGGCTGACAAGGAGATGACAGGGAGGGACGTGGTCTTCCTCCTTCGTGGTTTCCAAGGGTTACCATCACCAGGGCGTTGCTAGGCAGGCGTCCCTGTGTGATGATGATGATGATAATAATAATAATAATAATAATAATAATAATAATAAGAGACAGTGGGAAGGATCCCGAGGAGGGCGGCTATCTGGGGGCGCAACAACCGCGTCGTCTTGACCTCCTTCACACTCGTGTGTGCAGTCAACAGACTCCTGCTTACAATGTACGGCTCCATGGCTGAGGAGGCATGAAGACGTTTAGCTTCCAGTTGATACATAATTATAATCAGCTAAATGAGTCAAAATACAAATCAACAGACCATTACAGTGTAGCACAGAGCGGTGTAATGGACCCCCCACGGTTTGACTCGTGTGTTAACCTCGTTATTAATTACAAAGTTTAAAGTCAACAATCACGGAGTGAATCAGACAATATTCAGGACATCATTTATGTTTTTCTAGTCTGATCATGTGACATTGTAAAGAACCAATGAGTGTTTACATCAACAGGAGCGCTAGTAATGTTAGCAGCACCGCTAACAGCCAACAAATGAAGGTTTTGTTCAGTTACATTGTGATGCGTTCAGTAAAAATTAGTATTGGCCGTAGGTACATTTTAACGTTATCATGATGTGTTCATGTGTAATCTTGTAAAATGTAGTGTTGGTGAGATATATAAATAGAGATGAATTATGAGCCGCTTATCAAAACTAGAAGATTAGTTTGAATCCATAAAATTACAATTCTTTATTTCCTTATCATTTGAAGTGTGCGTTTTTATAATCAAACAACGAAGGGATCTGTAACTGCAAATATAGATCAATGATCATCAATTAGTAACCTGATCAGGGATCTCTAAAAAGTTATCTTTGCTCACTTTTTTCTTTTGTGCTGATCCGATCTGCGAGTTTCATGATCCGTTGCACCACTAGCACAACGTCCCATTTCTAGCTACGGGGTAACAACAGGAAACCGAGCCGGAGCAACCAATCACAACCTGCCGTGCCTTCAACGGGTGAGAGTGGCTACAAGCTGTCATAATGTTGGAGAACGTTGTGTTAGGTCACAGCTTCTCGTTGAGGTAACAACGCCTCGCCGCACCAGAGGCTCTTGTCAAGCGTGGGTAATTCTGAATGTGGAAAGACCCGGCGGGCTTTCAGAAAACAAAAACAGGGCCTGCCAGGTGACTGAGCAGGTTAGAGAGAACAGGTTAACTGGATGAATGGGAGGTGGATTCATTTCTCGGCTCCGGCTGAGCAAACATCGTCTGATTCAGCCAACAGATGAGATAAGCACTAGCCGACGTTCTGCTTCCTACATTGGCCTAAAGAAAACTCCATCTGCCAACTATGAGAACGCTTTGACAAGCACATGAAGAAGTCTGACATCGACGTGGCAACAGAAAGCAGAGCTCTGTTCTTCATACAGAGATACCTGGGCAGTGGGACAGTTGATCCTTTAACTGGAGCCTGGATGTGTCATCTGGGGGGGGGGGGGGGGGGGGGTGATTTCAGAAGCAGAGCACTCAATGCCAGAAACAGAAGATTGTTCCACGTGCTGTACTTTTAAGACGAGGCCGTCAGCCTGGAAAGTCAATGGTGACAATGTAACCTTTGCTATTAATAGAATGAGGCATCGATAAGAGGCCCATTTCGTCTGGGTGCTCCAGGTGCTTTGGTCTCATTTGCCTCATTCATCAATGGCTGGTGCTGCAGACGTGGTGCTGTTTTTTACAACGGTATCGCACAAGTCAGTAAAATCAGTATTGATGCATCCAGAGAACACACCCTGTTTTCTTTCTGATGACGCTTCAACTGTGAACAACAAATCCATGTTAAAATCTGGAGGACAGCTATCGATCTGCCCGATGAGTCGTCCCTTAAGAAATGCATTCATACGTTATTATTATAATCATATGAATTTCAGCGGTCCAGCGTCTATGACGATGATGCAATCGCAATGTTCCTAAGTATACTGAGAGGATGACTGTGGCAGCGGGGTGTGGCTAGGCTCAGCTGTAGAGTGGGTGGAGCGGGGGTGTGGTTCAGGGAACAGTGTCATGATGTGTAAATGAGCCTCACCTGGGATCAATTGTGTGTGTGTTTTGTGTTCCATATAAGAACAGGAGTAGCTGGAGAGGAGGGAGAGCGGGTAGCGGAGGCCCGGATCGGTCGCTACCAGAAGCGTGACAAATAAATAAAAACGGTTACTGCCCTCACAATTGTGTGTGTGTGTGTGTTGCCTCTTTAGTGCCTGCCCGAGACTCAAACCTGTTACAGTGGAGCCAAACGTGGGTGGGCATATGGAGCACCAGGAGCAGCACGCCGAGGGGCCGACCCAGCCGATCGTGGCGCTGGGGCAGATGCTGGCGGGGATCGCAGCCATGCAGCACGAGCAGGCGGAGATGAACCGACTTTTTCTGAGGGCTCTCCAGGACCAGGCTGAGAGGCAGACCTTCGCCCTGGAGCAGATCGCCGCCCGGTCAGCTGCAGCTCCACCGGCAGCGAGGCCCTCCACGCTGGCGGGGATCACCCTGCGAAGGATGACGCACAGTCGTTCCTGGACTGCTTCGAGGCTACAGCGGGGGCGTGTGGCTGGCCTGAGGCAGAGTGGGCGGTCCGCCTCCTGCCTCTTCTGGCCGGGGAGGCACAGACAGCGGCTCTGGGGCTGCCCCCGGTAAACAGGCAGGTGTACACGGACGTGCGTAAAGCCGTCAGAGCGGCTGGGCCTGTCTCCGGAGGACCACCGGCGGAGGTTCCGGGAGGCCAGGCTGGGGTCCGAGGACCGACCATTTGTTTTCGCCCAGCAGCTGAAGGACGCCGCCACCAGATGGCCAGCACCCCTCCCTCGGGTCCCCGATCCACCAAACACGCCCAACACCAGCACTCTTCCTGACCTACAGGGGGGGGGTTCTCAAACACCAGGGCAGGAGTGTTGGAGGTGCGGGCAGCCCGGGCACTTCCGGAGAGAGTGTCCGCTGATGGAGGTGGGCCAGGTGATCCGGGTTGCCGGCCCTCCAACACCCTCCCCTGGTCCGGGAGCGACGTACCGCGTTCCGGTAAGAATCCAGGGGGGGTACACATCAGGCGATGGTGGATTCGGGCTGTACGCAGTCTATGATCCACCAGAGCCTGGTTCGGCCCGGGGCATTGGTGGACGCATTGTGGGTGAAAATAAGGTGTGTGCATGGGGATGTTCACAAGTATCCTATGGTGTCAGCGGAAATTAGATACGGGGGGAAAAAGCATAATGTGAAGGTCGCGGTTAGCTCCCACCTTACGTACCCCCTAATCTTGGGAACAGATTGCCCGGGGTTTAATAAATTAATGGGACAGGCTGCGGGGGTGCGTTCACGGCCGACAGGGATATGTGATATCTGTGCTGTGCTGTGCTCAGCGGCGACGCGAGGTCGCCCGACAATGCAGACGGGGAGGGGGAACCGGCGGAGCCTCCTGTGGAGACTCCACCGGCTCCCGAGTTTCACTCCATGTAGGATTTTCCACTCAAGCAGTCTTGTAACGATACTCTACGCTCAGCCTTCGACCAAGTGATACGAATTGATGGTCAGTTGGTGCGCCCTGACGCAGCGCAGTCATATCCGCACTTTTCATTGATTAGGGACAGACTGTACCGAGTGAGCCGTGACGCTCAGACAGGAGAGGAAAGCACCCAGTTGCTGGTGCCGAAGAGCCGCCGGGAAATGATTTTCCCGGCGGCTCATTATAACCCGATGGCTGGTCACATGGGATATGAAAAAACACTGGACCGGATAATGACCCGATTTTATTGGCCGGGCATCCGGGCGGATGTGCGCCGTTGGTGTGCGTCCTGCCCGGAGTGTCAATTGGTAAATCCAGCGGCCATTCCGAGGGCGCCTTTGCGTTCTCTGCCATTAATGGAGGTTCCGTTCGAGCGAATCGCTATGGACCTCATCGGGCCATTTCACCGAAGTGCACGCGGATATCGCTTTGTATTAGTCCTGGTGGATTACGCAACGCGATATCCGGAGGCAGTGCCGTTGCGCAACATTTCTGCAAAGAGTGTTGCGCAGGCGCTGTTTCAGGTCATCTCCCGAGTCGGAATCCCGAAAGAGATTCTGACTGACCAGGGCACCCAGTTCATGTCGAGAACACTTAGAGAACTTTACGGGTTACTGGGCATTAAGTCTATTCGGACCAGTGTGTACCACCCACAGACAGACGGTCTGGTGGAGCGTCTGAATAAGACTTTGAAGTCCATGGTCCGTACATTTATTAATGAAGATGAACGTAATTGGGATAAATGGCTTGACTCTCTGTTGTTTGCAGTGCGGGAGGTTCCCCAGGCCTCCACGGGATTTTCTCCCGTTGAACTTTTGTTCGGCAGGACTCAGAGGGGGGTGCTCGACCTGATTAAGGAAAACTGGGAGGAGGGGCCGAGCCCCAGCAAAAACGAGATCCAGTACGTCCTGGACCTGCGAGCAAAGCTCCACACGCTGGGTAGGATGTCACGTGAGAATTTGCTCCAGGCCCAAGAGCGTCAACAACGCCTGTACGACAGAGGGGCCAGGCTGAGACAATTCACACCGGGAGGAAAGGTACTTGTATTGCTTCCTTCTTCCAGCTCTAAACTCCTCGCCAAGTGGCAAGGGCCCTTTGTGGTCACACGGCGAGTGGGGGATGTCGATTATGAGGTGGTGCGTTCTGACAGGGGCGGAGCTACACAGATTTATCACCTCAACCTTCTGAAAGCGTGGAGGGAGGCGGAGTCTGTTTCTCTGGTGTCCACGGTATCTGAGAGGGAGGAGCTGGGGCCTGAGGTCCCAAAATCCACCAATCCGGCCTCGCTCCTTTGTGAAGACCATCTCTCCGGGACCCAGAGAACAGACATTGCCCAGTTACAAGAGCGGTTTTCTGACGTGTTTTCTCTCCTGCCAGGACGCACAAACCTCATCATGCACCAGATTGAGACTCCTCCGGGCGTGACGGTGCGGTTACGGCCCTACAGGTTACCTGAACCCAAGAGAAAAGTGGTTCAGAGGGAATTGGCTGCTATGCTGGAGATGGGGGTAATAGAAGAGTCACACAGTGCCTGGTGTAGCCCCATTGTTCTTGTGGTCAAAAAGGATGGTTCTATTCGGTTCTGTGTGGACTATCGCAGGGTGAACGATGTGTCACGGTTCGATGCTTACCCAATGCCCCGGGTCGACGAACTCCTGGACCGACTGGGCACTGCACGTTTCTTTACGACCCTGGATTTAACCAAGGGCTACTGGCAGATTCCTCTGTCGCCAGAGGCCAAGGAAAAAAAATCCTTCTCCACTCCGTTTGGTTTGTATCAATTCACCACACTTGTTCGGGGCCCCAGCCACCTTTCAACACCTCATGGAACGGGTGCTTTGTCCGCATGCTGCATATGCTGCCGCCTACTTCGATGATGTGATCATCCACAGCACAACCTGGGCGGAGCATATGCAGCGGGTGGGCGCGGTGCTGGAGTCCCTGAGGCAGACGGGGTCGACTCCCTGCGCTACTACCTCCTGGGGAGTAGGTTAGGCCGGATGGCACCATGGCCTAAGACGGGCGGTGGAGGTATGTGGCAGCGGGGTGTGGCTAGGCTCAGCTGTAGAGTGGGTGGAGCGGGGGGGTGGTTCAGGGAACAGTGTCATGATGTGTAAATGAGCCTCACCTGGGATCAATTATGTTCTGTGTTCCATATAAGAACAGGAGTAGCTGGAGAGGAGGGAGAGCGGGTAGCGGAGGCCCGGATCGGTCGCTACCAGAAGCGTGACAAATAAATAAAAACGGTTACTGCCCTCACAATTGTGTGTGTGTGTTGCCTCTTTGGTGCCTGCCCGAGACTCGAACCTGTTACAATGACTTTATACAATCCTGAGCTGAAGAAGAACATCTTGCCAGAAAGGGCTTCCAAGACACTCATTTGGTAGACATATTCCGAAATAAAATTAATTATTTTAAAAAACAGTCAGTCACACACGCACACTAGGCAGAGAATTGTATCTGAGTTTAGCAACAGTGTGACACATCATCACATCACTACTGGGTTGTAGATTTCTGAGGGTCCCTGCTATAAATGTTTAGACACCCTAGGATGACATGGTGAGTGTCTTACACATCACCCAGATGCCCCAGTGAGTGCTGCTTTTTAACAAACTTCAGAAAGGATCAATGAAACATTGAGAATCAGTGTCTCCATTAAAAAAAATGTAATCATAGCTGTTTTTTTTCTGAAAATGAATATGTGTTTAAAGTAACCAGAACACATTGACGTGAAAAGGAATATTTTTAGATTAGAACCCAGACTGTCACACAGACTCACCTTTTAAGTGGAAAGCCCTACTAAAATAGGCTAATACATATATCTGTATTTTATTGTCATATTAAATATTTTACATAGATGACATTTGTTCTCTGCATTTAACCCATCCCTAGGAGCAGTGGGCTGCTGTGAAGCACCCGGGAGCAACTGGGGGTTCAGTGTCTTGATCAATCACACTATAAGAACTAGTTAAGGAAGGGCAACACAACTGTGTGCAACTAACACCTTAGAATAAGAAAGTCTGAATACATGCCAGACACAAAGATACACAAAAAACTAGAAATACTGCAGTCTTAGGTTGTGAGACAAGTTTTTTTCTTCCGCCCCAAACTCTTATCCTGTGCATCACCTTTCAAGCTGCGACTTCCTCATCACTGTGCAGTGGTGTAAAGCTCATCACAGATCGAAATGAGTCAAATGGTGGAATTCTCCTCTTCTGCTGCCGTTGCATCACTAATGCCGTGCAGGCGCTACAGGTTGTATTAAACTGTAGTGGCACAAACGTTAAAAAATACAAAACTGATAACATTTCTGCTGTCGCACTTGTCAGGGTAAGAGTGTAGTAGGTTGACAAATGAGACCAAGTCAAAAAAACACATCTATCAGAGATAATAATGCTGAAACAATTCCTTCTAAGCTATTGTTGAAAAAAAAAAAAATCACCCTAATCATTTTACCAACTGCTTTTTTGGGGTTGGTGTCAACTTAGCTGTAACCTTTGGAAAAACAACTTCCAAATCTCCTTTTCCATCTTACTGACTAAAATGTGTGGCTTGTGTGAAGTTGTATTTGGAATAACCAACTCACTTAACTCATCAAATTAAACAATCAGATCGATGGTCAACAGAACATTTAATATGTTGAGACACAGTGCTTGTGATGAATAAATGTCATCTCAGAAATGTAATTGGAAAGACTGTGTTACTGCTTACAAAAATAACTCTTTGTGTCTTGTGTGCTTTTTCTAGGTTTACTCCTTAATTATATCTTACATATTGATGTTTTTCTTGGTCCAGTGGTAGTCAGGGTATGGCCAGACGTAGCACGGTACAATAGAGGGATTATGTAAAGTGATATCAAAAACTGGCTCCTTTATGCAGCACAAAACATTACAGTCAGAGTATTAAAATTGTGTGTTTACTGAGTGACAATATGGAAATGGTTGTTATGAGGAGATTGAATCCTTTTTTCCAGGACATTTACCTCTTCTGTTCCATAACAAATATGTTCACTAACAGCTGAAGGTCCACAAAATACTTCTTTCCAATCAAAACAGGACCTATGATGTCAAAGCTCGATGTGGACGTACGCAATGTCTGCTCCATTTTAAAAAGGACATGTGTTGATGGTCTTCGGCACAGGAGAGCAGTGTTTGGGATTTTTCTGGCAGCCCATGATGACATTTGGGAGCAGGTGTAATGCTGCCGACCACAGACAATATAAGGTTATTTTTGGGGAGTTTTTCCTGATCCGATGTGAGGTCAAAGGTCAGGGATGTCGTATGTGTACAGATTGTAAAGCCCTCTGAGGGTAGTTTGTAATTTGTGATATTGGGCTATACAAAATAAACTGAATTGAATAGAAAATGTCAGACAGTGCGTGTCTATAGTAGGGGCACAAAATCACATGCACACCTGTACAATCGAATGCAATTCAACACTTCAGCTCTGCAAAAAAATGTAAACACACCAGATACGATATATATTACGGTGGCTGTGAACTACCAAAACAGACATTTCATATTATCCCCCCCCCCCCAAGTTTACATTATTAAACGATGTTTAAAAAAGGTAGCCAAGACCAGTGAAAGGGAAACCTGTTGTCGCAATGATCATTTGTACTTTCATATTGCATTTAGAAATCCCTTTTAAATTTTTTTTTAAAAAGCCTGAGCAACACTCAGAAAAACACATCAACTGCTTTAGATGCATGCAGTGCACACGGGACTGTGCAGAGTATTTATGGAGTAGACATGCATGTAATCAAGCTAAGCAGACAAACAGGTTTCTCAATAACACGGTAGTAGACTTCCAGCCCACCACAGTGATCATCTAAAACAAGTCAACACGCGTGCACATTACGACTCTGTGTTTCAACAACTTCCACTAGAATAACTGTCTCGGTCTGTACTAACAATGTGAGCATACACTTATCCATATAACGTAATCGTCTTGACTGGAAACATATGTTTGGATCTTGACTGTATGTTTGTCTTGGGTTTGGCATCCTGTACTGAACAATGCTCCTCATACATGTCTCACTCTACCTGAGGGCTGCAGTGAACCCTGTCCGTTTAGTGAAACACTGGGGCAGCATCGTTATTATACAGCAGGAGCACCGATGCACCTGCTGCCGGCTGACCGGGCAGGCCGCTCATCAAGACCTTTGGTCGGAAATAGTGCTTCTACGCCATTTTAGGGGAATATTTACAGGCTTTAGCTTGACGTATTGGCCTTCTGTGACAAGAAGCTGAGCTAGTGAAACATGTTTAATTTAATGACGCGCCACGTCATGAAGAGAGGACTATTGTGAGCACATTGTCTGCGAAACAAGAGCCAATGAACCACTAAATGTCGCCGTGACAGCTGTTGGCCAAATAATTGAGTGGAACCGCTAATGCTAGCTAGGCAGCTAGCTAGGCTAACACCCAGACCCTCGACGCAGACGGACAAAAGGCCCAACTATGTCAACAACCACTTCCCGAAAGTAGTTTAGGGAAATATTAGGTCAGAGTGTCTGTGTCTCATTTCCCGTCACTGTCAGGGTGTTAATGACATTATATCAATGTGTTAATGTTGAAGAATTGGAACTGTCATCCCTCCCCTCGCCTCTGCTTTTACCACGTCATTGGACTGTCCAACACTGCGGAAATACACTACTAGCTCAGCGCTAGCTGGATCCTAGCTGGATGCTATCTGACAGTCTCGCTGCCACTCGCCGCGGCTTACCCGTGTCTCCGATGATGATGTACTTGAAGAGGTACGCATACGCCATGGCCCCTGGTTTGTGCAGTCAGCTGTCTCGCGCGTTACACCTTCGTTAAACCAACTGTGAACCGTGTGGAAAAGAGGGTAGCTGACAGCTTGTTAGCCTGTTTTTCTCTGTCGGTGTTGGGGAAGGAACAATAAACAGCCAGAGCCTCAGCTCTACGTCACACGGTCCGCCCTCGCCACGCTACAGAATGATGTCTTCAGGGTCTCCTCGGAAAATTCAGATTTGATGGTTTGGTAACTCCGTTCTTTATTGCAATAATTGAATGGAAGTCAGCTGGCGCAGCACTTTTCAAACGCATGACATGTGACATATTCCCACTAATTGTTATAAAATTGTTCAAACCTGTTACAAGACAAGTCTAGCCCCTAGTGGCTACATTGCCCACAACTCAAATGTGATAGTCATACCTGACATGACAGAAAAGTCATCACTATTTTCACGATAAGTCTGAAATATTTTTAAGTGTAATTAGGAACATTTGTGGTTTAATTTATAACAAAGTCCAAACATCTTTAAAAATTAAGTTTGTATACCAAGCTGTCAAATCAAAGTAGTGTTCAGTGCAATCCAGTTTTTGAGTACATTACATTACATTACATGTCATTTAGCTGATGCTTTTATCCAAAGCGACTTACAATAAGTGCATTAAACCATGAGTCCAAACTCAGAACAAGAATCAAGCAAGTACAATTTCTTCAATAACGTTAAACTACAGAGTACTATCCGTTAGTGCCATTTAAGTGCTACTAAAGTGCCAAACTACAAAGTGCTATCGGTAAGGGACATTTAAGTGCTACTAGACTGCTACTACGGCTCTACCTTCCCTATTCAAGGTATAGTCGAAAAATATGTGTTTTTAGTTTGCGACAAAAGATGTAGAGACTTCCTGCTGTCCTGATGTCAATGGGGAGCTCGTTCCACCAATGAGGAGCCAGCACAGCAAACAGTGGTGATTTTGTTGAGTGTTTAGCTCGTAGTGAAGGAGCTACAAGCCGATTGGCAGAAGCCGAGTGAAGTGAACGAGGTGGGGTGTACGGTTTGACCATGTCCTGGATGTAGACCGGACCCGATCTGTTCGCAGCATGATACGCAAGTACCAATGTTTTGAAGCGGATGCGGGCGGCCACCGGTAACCAGTGAAGGTCGCGGAGGAGCGGAGTAGTGTGGGTAAATTTCAGGAGGTTGAAGACCAGTCGAGCAGCTGCATTCTGGATGAGCTGTAGAGGTCGAATGGCATTAGCCAGTAGACCTGCCAGGAGGGAGTTGCAATAGTCTAGCCGTGAGATGACCAGAACCTGGACCAGAACCTGTGCCGCCTTCTGAGTGAGAAGAGGTCGTATTCTCCTGATGTTGTACAGCATGTACCTACAGGAGCGTGTTATTGCGGTAATGTTGGCAGTCAGGGAGAGTTGACTGTCGAGTGTCACACCGAGGTTCCTGGCAGTCGGAGCCAACACTGAGTTGTTGAAGTTAATAGTCAGGTCGTGGGTGGGAGAGCCTTTTCCTGGAAGGAGGAGAAGTTCAGTCTTGTCGGAGTTAATTTTCAGGTGGTGTGCAGACATCCACTGAGAGATGTCGGTCAGACAGGCAGAGATTTGTGCTGCTACCTGTGTTTCAGATTGGGGAAACGAGAGGATCAGTTGGGTGTCGTCAGCATAGCTGTGGTAGGTGAAGCCATGCGAGCGAATGACAGAGCCGAGAGAGTTGGTGTACAGAGAGAAGAGAAGAGGACCAAGGACTGAACCCTGAGGGACCCCAGTAGTCAGAGGACAAGGCTCAGACACAGATCCTCTCCAGGTTACCTGGTAAGAGCGGTCGGTGAGGTAGGATGAGAAGAGTGAGAGCGCGGTGCCTGAGATACCCAGGTCCTGGAGGGAGGACATGAGGATCTGGTGGTTCACTGTGTCAAAGGCAGCGGAAAGGTCTAGAAGGATAAGGACAGATGAGAGAGAGGCTGCTCTACAGTGTGAAGCTGCTCAGAGACAGCAAGGAGGGCAGTCTCTGTTGAGTGGCCTGCCTTGAATCCAGACTGGTGGGGGTCTAGAAGGTTGTTACTGTGGAGAAAGGAGGAGACTTGGTTAAAGATAGCTCGCTCTAGAGTTTTGGAAAGGAAGGGGAGGAGAGAGACAGGTCTGTAGTTATTGACTTCAAATGGGTCGAGAGTGGGTTTCTTCAGGAGAGGGTTGACTCTTGCCTCCTTCAGAGAGTTAGGGAAACAGCCGGTTGATAGGGAGGTGTTAATAAGATGGGTGAGAAAGGGAAGAAGGTCAGGAGCAATAGACTGGAGAATGTGAGACGGGATGGGTCAAGGGGGCAGGTGGTTGGGCGGGCAGAGGTTACCAAGGTAAGAACTTGATTAGGAGACAGGGGGATAAAAGAGGAAAACGAGGGGGAAGAAGATGAAGTTACTGGAGGTGTAGTTATGGAAGATGGATTAGTAAATGAAGAGCGTATGTCGTCTATCTTTTTTGTAAAGTAGTCAACAAAGTGGCTTGGTAGAAGGGTAGAGGGAGGGGGGACCAGGGGGGTCGAGGAGGTTGGAAAAAATTGAGAAGAGCTTTTTGGGGTTAGATAAAGAGGATTCGATTCTGGATTGGTAGAACAGACTTTTGGCTGCAGAGATTGACGCAGAGAAGGAGGAGAGAAGAGATTGATAGGCGAGCAGGTCGTCGGCGTGTTTGGATTTTCGCCATTTCCTTTCCGATGCTCGCATAGTGGCTCTCTTGGCGCGCACCGGTTCGGACAGCCACGGAGCCGGAGAGGACTTGCGGACCTTTTGAGTCATAAGAGGACAGAGAGAATCAAGAGAGGACGACAGCGTAGAGAAGAGAGTGTCAGTGGCAAAGTTAGGCTGCATGAGTGAGAAGGAATCGGTTGAAGGGAGGGCTGACAGAACATACAAGGCCAGAGAGGAGGGTGAGAGGGTGCGGATGTTGCGACGGACAGGTGCAGAGTCCATTGTGGGAGGGTTGTCAGTTCCAAAGAGTGGGAGAGAGTACGAGATGAAGAAGTGGTCAGAGACATGAAGTGGAGTTACAGTGAGGTTAGATGTGGAGCAGTTTCTGGTGAAAATATAGTCAAGGTGGTTGCCAGCTTTGTGAGTAGGAGGGGAAGAACTGAGCGAGAGAGCAAAGGAAGACAGTAAGAGTAACAGGTCCGATGACTTCTCAGTCTGGATGTTAAAGTCACCCAGAAGGATGAGCAAGGGGCCGTTTTCTGGGAAGTTTGATAGGAGGACGTCTAGTTCTTCCAAGAAGTCTCCCAAGGAGCCATGTGGACGGTAGAGAACAACAATGGTTAGTTGAACCGGATGAGTAACCGTCACTGCATGCAATTCAAAAGATAGTGAGGTAAATGGAATTGGGTAGAGAGCAAAACTCCATTTGGGTGAGATGAGTAGACCTGTGCCACCACCCCGACCAGAGGGTCTGGGTGTGTGGCTGAAGGAGAAGGCCGAGGAGAGAGCATCAGGGGTTGATGTGTTGTCTGGTGTGATCCAAGTCTCAGTGAGAGCCAGAAAGTCCAGCGATTGCTTGATAGCGAAGCCAGAGATGAAGTCCGCCTTGCGGTTGGCTGACTGGCAGTTCCAGAGGCCCCCTCTGACTAGGCGCTGGGTCTGTGTGGAGCGGGTGGGATAAATAAGAGAGGAAGGATTTTGATGCATGTGTGACCGAGTCCGCAGTCTATAGTATCTACGAGTAGATGTGCACACAGGTATGGAAAGAAAACACATTATCACAGGGAAATGTTTATACTCAGCCGCCCTCAGCCACCACCGAAGACTCCAACGAAATACTCCTGGGTCTTTATCCTCCGAGTCTTGACTCCAACGAAAGACTCCTGGGTCTTTATCCTCCGAGTCTTGACTCCAACGAAAGACTCCTGGGTCTTTATCCTCCGAGTCTTGACTCCAACGAAAGACTCCTGGGTCTTTATCCTCCGAGTCTTCATACGAGGAGTCTTCCCTGACGCTACAAGCCCCAACCTGGTTATACACCTGAGTTGGCGGTAATTGGTTACAGCTGTGTCGAGCCCGCCCACAGGTCGTTGAAGGAATTGCCCACTCAGTGATCGATACTGGTAAGCAGGGGATCCTTGCTAACAGTGAAGTCTCAGTTTGCTAGAATGTGAAATTCTTGCCAAACTGATTGAGGAAAAAGATCTGTTTACATCAAGGTAAAAAGTAGAATAAAGTTTAGTCCCTAGTAGATTTGGATTACAGAGCAAATACTTAAATCCTAGCTGGTTTCGTTGACTTTTCAGACACTTGTGTAAAAAAGCAAGAAATCGCAGCTCAAAATGTTCAAATTAGAAAGACAGTACAGACTAGCATTCTAGTATAACTAAATACAGCAGATACAGTAGTATCTCTACAGAGTACATCTACTTTGTTACTTTCGACCACAAGTAAGTTGAAGATACATTATGCAAATTAACCTTTATCTTGTGAATCTGTGAAGGAAAAAATAAGGATAAAAGGTGTTAATATATAGTTGCACAAAAACAAAGGAAATAAATATGTTACTGTTACTGTAATGTTAATCTGTTTGCTTCCATGAAGCCAGTAAGATGATGATCCATATTACTATTGCCATCTATGAAACAGCTCATTGATGGCAGCAAGTATACAATATTAAGTGATGGCACCATAGGTAGTTCAGAGTTTTAAAAAACAAACAAGCTATACAACTACAGTAAAATGAGTTAATTATGGCAACTGACAACAGTGAGAACAGTCTAAAAAGCAGGAAGTACTCATACAGGTGAGCTGTAGTGGCTCATCATTTCCTGCAGGGGGAGGCAAAGTGATGTATTCATACTTGTATTCTGCGTGTGCTTCTTTGTGTGTATTTATTATTTTTATGTTGTAGTTAATTACAGGACGGTGCATATTAATAAATATTACCAGAGTTTGCCAAAGGCATTTCTTCACATGTAATCCCTGAAAAGATGTTAGTGCCATCCTAAAACAAGATTAAATGACACAAGTTATTGAAATCAACTATCAGCATTAAGAGCAATAATAATAATTTAAAAAAGCAAACATTATTATACAGGACACCATTTCACAACACTGTCAATGTACAAATGAAAACATACAAAACATAAGCATATAATAAAGATCATGCAAAAAATTCAGGGAATATCAAGATGTTAATAGAAAATTACACTAAAATATAACAACATTTTCTGTAATTAAAAAGAAATGTTTATTTTTTTACTTTCCTGTATTTATATGACTTAAGAAAAGGTGAAAGAAGGTTTTCAAGGATCATCTTTTTTTTACTCCTTAAAATAAAATTCAGGTGGGAGTGAGTTTAAATTTCTCCATGCACTCTAAACAAAAAAATAAATTAAATGTGAATGTGTTTATACCTATTTAGAACAAGGAGCAGTGGTGCACTTCAGCCTCTTGTGGCTAAAATACAGATTACAACATTTAGAAAAAATATCTTTTGATCAGATTTAGTAAATGGATCACCACACATTTTATTTGGCACTTGCCCCTCCGGGCTTCCGTAGCCATCTCACCAGCCTCGCAAAAGGAATATGATTGAGGAGTATTGCAACATATTTGTTTGTGCAGAAGTACATTTTATTTTATAATATTCCTTAGATGAGATTACAGGCCAGTTGTTCTCATTCACTATATCCATGCTGGATGTAAAATCATTTGCAATGATAAAAAATAGAAAATAAAATAGAAATAAACGGTGAGGTTGGACTGCATGCTGCCATCTTACATGCTCACATTTTATGAAATAACTGATTTAATGAATAGGGGACACACAAAAATGACGGTATATTGAGGCACAATCAGTGAACAGCATAAACAATCCTCTACTTCTTTTTTTGGGGGATCAAATGTTTATCTATTCAACATTTTGGAATAGGAGAGCCGTCACGTGCAGCCTGGGAGTGAGGTCCATTCTGTGAGCGTAGTTCAGGTGGATTTGTTGGCGATCTGAGATCAGGAGAGGCCAGCAGAAGATTTAGGAAGTTAAGAATAAAAAGCAGAGACAAAGCCTCTGGAGGTCCCTCTATCGGGGATTCAATTCAATTCAATTCAGTTTATTTTTGTATAGCCCAATATCACAAATGACAAATTATCCTCAGAGGGCTTTACAATCTGTACACATAGGACATCCCTGACCTTTGACCTCACATCGGATCAGGAACAACTCCCCAAAAATAACCTTTCACAGGTAAAAAAGGGAAGAAACCTTACGGAGAGCAACAGAGGAGGATCCCTCTCCCCGGATGGACAGATGAACAGATGTTATGTGTACAGAATGAACAGCATTACAAAGTTACATAAACACATTACATGAATATGACAATGTATGAATGGAACTCCAATCCATGAAACAGAAGGAAGTAGAGAGGAGGGGGGGGGCGGCGCATCAGCAAGGCCAACGCAGGAAGCCGGCTCACCAGGCATCAGACACCTCCAGGTCCAATGGACCCTATGAGACGTGAAGTCACAAAGACTCCGGGGAGGAAGCAGAGTTAATAAGGTGCAATGGAGAGATGTAAATTCATCCATACGTAAAGAGAGAAGAGGAGATAGGTGCTCAGTGTATCCTAAAACACCCCCCAGCAGCCTATAAGCCTATAGCAGCATATCAAGGGGCTGGACCAGGGCAAACCTGATTCAGCCCTAACTATAAGCACTATTAAAGAGGAAAGTCTTAAGTCTACTCTTAAATGAGGTGACTGTGTCTGCCTCCCGGACTGAAAGTGGAAGCTGGTTCCATAAAAGAGGAGCTTGATAACTGAAGGCTCTTGCTCCCATCCTAATTTACTCTAGGACTCTAGGAACCACAAGTAGCCCCGCATTTAGTGAGCGCACACGCTTTAGTTGAGGACAATTGGTGTAGGTTAATGGGAGAAAAGCTATCCAAATATACACCAGGGCATACAGCCGTTTCCAAGGCAACGCCACTTGATGACAGATCCGCACTGGTTAAGGGCAAGAGATCATCAATCTTGCCTCTAATAGTTAAAATCTTTTCATTGAAGAAGTTCATGAAGTCATTACTACTGAGGTCTATAGGAATACACGGCTCCACAGAGCTGTGACTCTCTGTCAGCCTGGCTACAGTGCTAAAGAGAACCCTGGGGTTGTTCTTATTTTTCTCTATTACTGATGAGTAATAGGCTGCTCTGGCATTACGGAGAGCCTTTTTATATGTTTTAAGACTATCCCACCAAACTAATCGTGATTCTTCCAGATTGGTGGAACGCCATATGCTTTCGACCTTTCGTGAAGTTTGCTTTAGGTTGCTGGTCTGAGGGTTATACCAGGGAGCAAACCTCCTTTGCCTCACCGTCTTCTTCTTCAGTGGGGCTATCGAGTCTAGTGTCATTCTCAGTGAGCCTGTAGCACTATCGACAAGATGATCAATCTGGGACGGACTAAAGTTAGCACAGGAGTCCTCCGTCACATTGAGACGTGGTATTGAATCAAATGCAGAAGGAATCTCTTCTTTAAATTTAGCTACAGCACTGTCAGTTAGACATCTGGTGTAGAAACTTTTGACTAACGGTGTATACTTCGGGAGTATGAACTCAAAAGTTATGAGGTAATGGTCTGACAGAAGAGGGTTCTGTGGGAAGACCTCCAAATGCTCAATGTCAATGCCATATGCAAGAACAAGGTGGAGGGTGTGGCCAAAGCAGTGAGTGGGTTTCTGTACTCTGACAGAAGCCAATCAAGTCCAACAATGAGATAAATGCAGCACTAAGGCAATCATTATCAATATCCACATGAATATTAAAGTCTCCTACAATAATAACCTTATCAGTTTTAAGGACTAAACTTGATAAACACTCTGAAAATTCAGATAAAAATTCTGTTGGGGGGCTTGTCTTCCAAGTATTTTAAACAGGCTTGTCTTCCCTATGAAAGAAGCCCGTTTAAAATATTTGAGAGAGCCTTCTAGATGCCTGGACGTGTGATTGGTGGTCCGCGTGACCATTCACATGCGCTGTGATTGGTCAATCGGCTACCGTGACTCGTCGTCTAACAGGAAACTATAGCACGGTTCATGTTATTGAAACGGTTGTTTTGAGAAGTAATTGAGATTATAGTATTTTAGTTCTTTCATCTATGGCTGAAGGAGGAGTACTAGAACCGTATTTACTTCCAACGCCATTCTCAAGGAGGACGTTTGAGGAAAAGCAGGAAATCGTAGCATATGGACGCCCTACCCCACAGCTAACAGCCTGGACCCAGCATGAAAAAACATGTATGCGTCACTTTCAGTTCGCCAACTACGAACGATCTTCATGGATGAGCATCGGAGAAGAGTTGCAAACTATATTGCTGGGAATGCCTTTTATTAGCGACTGAGCTTCTTGGTGTTTACTGCCATTGTGGAGCAGACATTGTCATCCTTAAAACGCATCAAAACTGACTCCAGAAACACAACTGGGGAGGCGCTGATGTCCTCACGGGCGTCCATGGCCATTGAGAGGGACCTGTTGGTGGAGCTGCAGCGCACTGACACACTTTACAACCGCGTCATCGAACTCTTTCTTCGCAAAGAGGGGAGAATGGACTTTTTTTTTACATTTGCAGTAGCGTTGTGTTAATGTGTCTATGGTGTTTTTTTTATTATATGGGGGTGACTATGGGTCAGTGGTTAACATGCCCGTCTTTCAATCAGGGGGTTGGCAGTTCAATCCCCGCCCTAGTCGATGTGTCCTTGAGCAAGACACTTAACCCTGCATTGCTCCCTGTAGCTGTGTCTACGGTGTCTACGGTGTATAATGTAAAGTGTCTTTGAGTATCTTGAAAAGCGCTATATAAATTAAATGGATTATTATTATTATATAGTTAATTAATATCATTACTTCTGATGTTAATAATATTTGAATGCCTCGTTATTTTCAGTGTACAGTGTTTTAGTCCCCCCGTTTTGTTGATTTTTTTTCGTCATGTTTTATTATAAATAAATGTGAGAATTTGTTCTTGTCCTTGTGTTAATTAGGTTGATGTGACTATGCATTGTCCGTTAATGACGCAGCATGCGGTCATGCGTGTATTTATGGATCTGCACTATGTAGTTAGTATATTTGTAGGTGTTGCGCTTCATGTAACATTTTATTTCACATTTTATTTCACTTGTCAAACACAAAACAAATAATAACCTGTAGCTGTGGCGTCATAATGAGGTGATTAGGGTGTTCAGTTCTAGTAGAGACGGCACAGAAGGCCTGGGTCCGAAATGTACGGCCCGCCACTGCCATTTACCATTTACCATTTACCATTTACCCGTCCCTGTACAAACGAACTGCAGTCAACTGCTTTTAGTTCAACAGTGCGGAAACAGGGGAGCTCGGCTGCATTTAGATGGCTCGGAGGACAATTTCCTGATAAGGAATGTAGGGCAATTAACACCAGCAGCCTGGAGGACATGGATTAAGAGAGAAAGAAATGAAGCAAGGAAGAACAAAAAAGGGAACATGAACTATGTATCCCTCTTGACCTTTCGCACACGCTTTTGTACAAAGAACCCAGATAACAGATCATATCTGGTCCAGCCATGTTTAAAAAAGCATTCGGGTCTGACTGCCGGGCTTCACGACGTGCCAAAAAGTGAACGTGGGTGTGTTTAATGGTCTCAGTATTGTAACCATTAAATGTGCGAGAGTCTCTCTGTCCATCTTGAAGTCATCAAGGTTGGCGAACAGTTTGGCTTTCACTCCCCCCCCCCTGCTGTTTTCTGCTTGTTTTCTCAACCAAGTCAAGCTAAGAGCATAGAGGGAAGGTGGTGATCATTTGGGAGAGCGCACCTGCAGAGTAAAAAAGAGAAAGAAAGGAAGTAAGACAGAGAGAGGGGGGAGAGATAGCAGCAGAGCAAAGTGGAGAGAGAGAGATAGAGAGAGAGGAGGAGCGACAGAATAAAGAGAAACACAGAGAAGCAGAGAGCTCCACACACATCAGTCAGTAGCTGTGAGAAGACAAGAGAGAGAGAGAGGGGACATAAAGGGATAAGAAGACGCAGCAAGAACACAATCCAAAGAACAGAAAAAGACAGAAAGAAGAAAGCGAAAGGCCGAGGGAGTCGTTGCTCAGTTGGGAACCCGTCCAGCAGACTTTAGTTTGTGTCCAAGTGAACGGACCAAACCAGTGTGACTGGGCAGAAGGGAGGAAGGACTGGTTTCTGAGCAGACTGCCCAGCACCATGGCTGACGGCGTGAATGAGGAGTCGGATTATAACCCAGGGAAAGATGAGCTGGGCTGGGGCTACGAGGAAGGTAGGCCGTTGCTGGTTTTCATCAGCATGTGGAGGGATGCTGGGAAATATGGGGTGTTGTAAAAAACAGTTCATGGTCCAGATGGGCTTGAAAGGGGTCTGAAACAATGACTTGGATTATGAGGGTAGTCAGCCTGTTCATTCTATTTGTTTTGCTCCCCTAGCTTACAGGTAACTCTAATGCATGTATCTTTTTACTCATGAAAGCTGTTAAATAGGCTGTGAGGGTGTTTTTCTGCTGTACAATATTTACATAAAAGAAACATCATTAGTTTGTTTGGACATTATTTATAAGCAATACTCCCCATGACTCATAAGCTTATCTTTGTGCTTAAAATTGGTGGGTCTCCCATTTAACTAACTGTCGGGTCAGTCGGTACAAGATCAGAGTGAAATGAGACAGGTTGTCCAGTTGTGGTAAGTCCAATTCAACTTTTGCACAAAGAGAAAGGTAATCTGGTTTCCAAGATGTTCTTTGACATTAAGTACATTAAGAACATGTAAAAAATCAAAGTGATGAGTTTATTAAAATTGTATTGGTTCCCTTTGTCTTCTTTCTACTGCTGCGTTTACTGAGCATCGAGGGATGCACTGTGGTATTGAACTACGAAATTCTCACTGTGAGTATACTGAGTGATATGCGACGCTTTGTAGGCATGAGATAGACACTTATGTATGGCTCGCAAATATCACATCCGTGTCCTGTGGAAACATCTTGTCCTAAAAGTAATCTAAATCATAGCTAGAGGGAAAAGTAATGGGATGTTCCATTGACAGAGATATTATTTTTCAAGTTTTAAATGAATTTGAATTGGTTTCTCCTTACATTGTGCAGAGAGCTATACTGTACAGGGAGATTAAAGGACTTCTGCAGGACACTTGTGATTACAAGGTTGTCATTAGAATGTTAACTGACTTAAGCTTACAAAGAATGAGTTGGCTTTGAACATAAAAGCACATGATGACAGAATATGACGAATAATTTAAGATTTTTCAAAAAGACCTTACGGACTATTAATGGAAATAAATTTGGAACACACTTTAAGTAACCTGTGGCATTGTTAGGTGATGGTAAAAACGCCACACAATGATAGGATATGAGATATCATATGAGATAATGATATCAGTGAGAGGACACAGCTCCACCAAGTCTGGAAAATCCGTGAAACCTCCAGCTAAGCTGACCTCTGACCTTGTTTCAGCACCTGGTGAATTTGTGATAATGGAATATATAATTAGAATTGACCCGTGCCGGACAATTGCTGACATCGTTATGTAAAATCTTTTAAAATATACTGCTAACCAATAGACAAACGAACATGACAAAGGTAACTCAGTCAACTGTGTTGGTTGGATGTGGCCACGGAGCACGAGTCATTGTTATCCAAAGTTATCTTAGGACAATTTTCCTGAATCCGTCTGAGATTTAACTGGTTTAAAAACCCATTTTACTCATTGCATTGGTACCAATTCAAAAACTAAATTTTCATTTATTTTTAAGATGCATGGATGACGAATGAAATGAAATATCTGCAACTGCAACTCTAAGCTGCTTCCCATGTTTACAGTTCATTGTTTTGGTTCTCTGGACCAACCAACAAAGCCAGTACTAACACAAGCTAACTGCAAACTACCATTCCACTGGAAATCTCAGCACGGCAGAGAAGTACATTAATTTCAGTATTTTGCATATTGAACATTATGCAACCCTGTCTCCTACAAAATGACTGTATGTTGCCACACAACAGAGCAAAAAAAGGTTACTTGACTATCTTTCAACAACAAAAGTACTAGGTTTGGTTTAGTAAAAGATCATGGTTTGGCTTTAAATAAGTATGTTTGTTATGTTATTTAAGTTCTGTACATAAGTTAAATAAGTGAATGTGTATTTTCACATTGGTGATGAATAGTGGTCTCCTGGTGAATCTTCCTCCCTATGCAGACTTTCACAGACTATGATAAGAAGCATTTCTTACATTAGACAAAAATACCCATATCTCAAGAAAAAATTGACAATGTAGTTTTGATCGTATGGAAATGTCATCTTTAGAAGACGAGGCTAACGTATTGTGGTCATAAGATAAAGGTCAAAATCTCCACACAGTTGATTTGTTTGACAATTACAGGTCCGTCGTCCTTTGCTGGTTGGTTTGTCTTGCAGCCATCTCAGGGTTGCCAGGAGCCAAACAAAAGATATTCACCACGTGCCAATAAGGTTATCTGGGATTTTGACAATCATGTGCTAATAAGAATGAAAAAAAGGTCTAGAAAACCTGAGATCCAATGAGGTTTTGTCAGCACTCCTAAGGCAAGGACTCATAGATGCACGAATACATGAAGAGCTAAATGCTACGGAACAGGTAGTCAGAAGCATTATGGTTTAGCAATGTGATCTGGCGCCATCCCAAACTAACTAATTTCTATAGCCTGACACGCACGCAAGCACGCACGCACGCAGGCACGCACGCACGCACGCA
The DNA here is from genome assembly GCF_009769545.1 of Cyclopterus lumpus. Taxonomy (NCBI): domain Eukaryota; kingdom Metazoa; phylum Chordata; class Actinopteri; order Perciformes; family Cyclopteridae; genus Cyclopterus; species Cyclopterus lumpus. The sequence continues at coordinate 55,739 of NC_046982.1, read as the reverse complement.
CGCACGCACGCACGCACGCACGCACGCACACACACACACACACACACACACACACACACACACACACACACACAGTCTTTTTTGTGTACTGTAGCTGGAGTGAACCCCTCACTGCTTTTAGTAAATGGTTGTCATGGCTTTAGTTGCTGAGGAGAGAGGGAATGTTGCGGGTCTGTCTGAGTAGTCTGTCTGTCTGCAGGGTTTGTCTCTGCTGCAGTTGCAATCGAGAGGCCTACTATGAGGAGTTGAGTATGTTTTGGGGTTTACTGGTGTCCTGGGCTTTCTTGAACGCAATACTCGCCGCCAAAAGGGTACGTTCCTCCTTTTAAAGAAACATTCCACACACCTAACAATGTTCTCATTGTGCCAATAGGGTGATTGTGGTCAGCAAAAAGCTGAAGGAAACCTGGCCCGCTGTGTATCTTAGGTGTCACTTAGTACTTTCTCTACTCTGCTGTGCTTCTCCACTCTGCCAGCGCAGAATTATAACCAAAGACGATTTTCACCCATTATTAAAAAAGACATTGCAATATCTCCATCTCTCATACAGATTTACGTGCAACTAACTGTCCCAGTTAGACATGCTGACCCGCTTTCTGCAACCACAACTTGCTTACATTTGTTTATTTTAAACTCTTCCCTACCTTGTTTCTTCATCTGTTTCTCCCCCCTGCTCACAGCGTTCAGGAAATACAGTTTCCTCAAAGTCCACTGAACTTTCTCCAGAGCTTTCAATCACATCCATTCATGACATCTATTGCTTCTGTCCATCCGGGGAGAGGGATCCTCCTCTGTTGCTCTCCTGAAGGTTTCTTCACTTTTTTCCCTGTCAAAGGTTATTTTTGGGGAGTTTTTCCTGATCCGATGTGAGGTCAAAGGTCAGGGATGTCGTATGTGTACAGATTGTAAAGCCCTCTGAGGATCATTTGTAATTTGTGATATTGGGCTATACAAAATAAACTGAAATTAATTGAATTGAATTGAATGATGTCAATGGTGTCAAATTTCAAGAAGGAACCGCTTTCACCTTTACTTGCCAGGAAATTTAAATGCACAACAATAATTCAACTCTGTCGTTGTCAAGTATTGCCTCATATATTGCGTTTAATGAATTCCTCATCCAGGTCATGGAACAGCACAGACAATGATGTACTTTTAAAGAGTAAATAGAGGAGGGTTAACACTTGACCAACTTTCCTGTTTTAACAATATCAACACATTAATGTGTGTCTAATCTGTGTGTTTAACGCAGCTGTATGGCTCTGTGATGTTTAGACTAGCGTTAAGCAAATAGTTGTAGCCACCAAACGTTGTGTATCGCATTTCAGTAGCCTAGAGAAAATAGTCCCCGTGTGCTATGCAACAGCCAAACACCATTGGGAACATCACGTTTGTCAGCCTAGCTAACGTTAGATCTCGCACCATCTCATTCATTCACATTGCTCATTTTATAAAAGTTGCCATTAAAATAACAAAAATGACCAATATAATACAATAATATTTAATTTAAACATTAACGTTTGTTCATGTTGATTTGGATATCTCCATTACTTGTGCATCTGTGGAAAACGTTTCTCATGTCCCCTTCGTCTCTGATGATATCGCTTCCAACCACTCTTGCTCTCTTTGCCGGTGGCTCGGTGGTGATGTGCCTTCTCCAGAAGGATATTATTATTATTATTATTAATAATATCACTCCAACGCTGTCTTTCATTTAGATTTGGTGCCAGTAGCTATGAAGCAACATTTTGTGGTAAGCTTAGGATTTGTACAGTCGTACAGACTCGGAGGACACTCAGGTTCCTTATACGTAATGAGACAGAGACATGGTGCAAGTACAATGAACAATCTTTATTATCACAATGGTCAATAATATTAAATACACTTTACTAATAAAAGAGCCGTTAATAAAAAGGAGTGTAGGGCGGGGACTGACCAGTGGCGAGCGAGGTGGACCGGCGCAGGTGAGGGTCCCAAAAAGAAAAGAAAGCGATCACATGACTCCTGTACTAGCTGCTCTGCTCTTGCTCCCTGTAAAATCAAGAATCACAATTCTTCTCCTCACCTCCAAAGCCTTGATTGGTGATGCACCATCATATCTTAAGGAGCTTGTAGTACCATATTGCCCCACTAGAGAGCTGCTCACTAAATGTGGGGCTACTTGTGGTTCCTAGAGTCCTTAAAAGTAGGATGGGAGCCAGAGCCTTCAGTTATCAAGCTCCTCTTTTATGGAACCAGCTTGCACTTTCAGTCCTGGAGGCAGACACAGTCACCTCATTCAAGAATAGACTTAAGACTTTCCTGTTTAATAGTGCTTATAGTTAGGGCTGAATCAGGTTTGCCCTGGTCCAGCCCCTTGATATGCTGCTATAGGCTTATAGGCTGCTGGGGGATGTTTTAGGATACACTGAGCACCTATCTCCTCTTCTCTCTCTCCTTATGGATGAATTTACACACCTTATTAACCGATGTGAGGTCAAAGGTCAGGGATGTCGTATGTGTACAGATTGTAAAGCCCTCTGAGGCAAATTTGTAATTTGTGATATTGGGCTATACAAAATAAACTGAATTGAATTGAAAGCACTCCGATCACACGTGTACACTCACAACACAAAACACAGCCACACGTGAGGGTCCGAACCAGGGGTAACCTAAAACACACCACACGAAGGGAGAACCCAACACCCGGAGGCACCACTCCCACCACCTTGGTCTAGCCGCACCTACAAATACACAAGAAACACAATTAACCCAGGCTCTGATTTTCCAAACAAAAGGAAAAGCAAACAAAAGGCAAAATAAGAAAAAAAAGACAACGGAGAAACTGGGTAACCTAATATAAAACACACAGTAAAAGGGCTTGAGCTAAAAGAGGTAGTTCCGTAAACACCACGGCGTAGGCAAAACAGCAGCGTATAAAATCAGGAGTTACTCTGAACTCACCAACACCGATCTACAGGTGAATCTCCTGTGCAGGAGGAGGGGGGCCCAAGAGTGTCTGTGATTATGGCGGAAGTCCAGCCGACCGGAACACGCGCTTGACGTCAGGGAGGGAACCAAGGGAATCCCCGTCCCGTTTATAGGATGCCTGCCCACAGTGTTTGGCTTATAAGAAAAAGGGTGTGCCGAAGCTCAGCGAATAAAGCTCCCTTCTGCTACAATTTCATAGGTCTCAATGTCTTTCTTATCTATGGTGGCATGACGTCCACCTGAAGTTCCTCTTCGGCTAACCACTCGTCAAAATATCAAAGTTCACTTGAAACATGTTTGGTAACTGTCAAGCTTAAAATGAAACTAACGGCTGCGCAAAATCGACCTGTTATTTTGAGTTTTACTGATATGGAACGCTCAGATGTAAACAGGCGTACAGGACTTCATGGCTCAATAAAGTACACCCAGTGACTCACTCTTAACCAATCAGAATGCTTGATTTCATCTACCCGTATTATAACGAGCGCTAAACCCTTGTTAAGCTAGCAACAACTGGGCTTTGTGACAACGCACAGCTTTCCGTATGTACTGAGGTCAGGAGCTTGTGATACTTTCGTGACCCAAGTGACTGTTGTTGTTGGAACCTGACAAGCGCTAACATGATACAACATAATTGAGTAGCTTGTTGGTTAGTTAGTTAGCTTTCATTAGAACATGCTCTTATTCAAGTTTTTCTGGTGAGCTACAAGCTTAAAACACAACAAACTCACAGAGCGATTTCTCTGTTAAACACAAAGAAACTAAATAGCTTTTGGCTTTTTTTTGGCTCTAGGTACATCTTTTGCCACAACTAATTTTAGTCTATCTACAAAGAACTTTAATAATATGCTTAGAAGAATAAACTAACCAACAGTATACAATTTGACCTTATCTATTGTCAAAAAACTGATCAGCGGCTGTTTTGATAACTGATTCATTGTTTGTGTCATTGTTCATGTAATAATGCTAATTACCATGTGTTCTGCTTCTCACATGTGACAATTTGGGGCTTTACCTCAGCTTATATTAAGAAAGGTTTTGAAGTTTGAACTGTTGCATAAGCAAGACATATGAGGGTTTACTTTAAGCTTTGGGTAATTATGATTGTATTTTTTATATTAATCCTGTTTTACAAACCAATCGAGTAAGAAAATATCAGCAGATTAATCGATAACTAGAAAGATGCACTCAGTAGAGTGCAGATCTCTGCCAGCAATGAACACTGCTGTAATGTGTGACTGAATGAATACAATCCACAATTTGGTAACCTCCCGTCTAAACATAATGGGCTGCAAGGCAATATAAAACATACTTCATTAAAACTCAAAAACAGTGAGTGAGGAGTCAACAGGCAGTCAATTGCAATATAAAAACAGTTTTCAGAAAGTGTGAGCGGTCCTTGAGCATGTAGCCATAACCGGCCACCCAAAATATTGTGCAGTTTGCTGCAGCAGAATGCAACATCAGCTGTAGACGGACACAAAGGTGCACACTCACTCTGGGACACACGCAATCACGTGAGCAATCACGTGAGCAATCACGTGATAAATTACATCCCGAAATGAGTTAAATATTTGTTTCACTTCAATCAACTACAAAAGTAAAATGCTACTTTAACATGAGAGTAATAATTTCATGATATACATCCATTATAATATAATATAGAGATGTATATAGATGGATTCAGTATACCGGTACATTCACAGGTGGAATTGCTCTGCATTGAGGACATTTACTTTCGATACGGCGACCTCAATAGACAGGGCACATGTAATGTGTTTGTGCGTGTGCCTGTTTTCACTCTTAGGTGTAGAATGGGGACTCCACTTCCCATCAGCCAACGGCGAGTACCAGTCTCCCATTAACTTGAACTCCAGGGAGGCTCAGTATGACCCGTCCCTCCTGGATGTGGGCTTATCACCAAACTACGTGGTGTGTCGAGACTGTGAGGTCATCAATGATGGACACACCGCACGCATCATTCTCAAGTCCAAGTCAGGTAACTCCCAGGAGACTACTCTGATGAGAAAGCAGGCCGGATGCTTAGTCATTGTAGGTTGATGGTTGGTGACACTTTCATGCATTTTTATATAGTGCGTGGAAACAAGAATAGATTTAGTCAATTGTAAATAACCGTCTTCCTCACTTTTAATTTTAAGCTTGCTGCTACCTGATTTGTACATCCAACTTCTGATCGCTTTGATTTGTCTTCCACTTCCTGTGTGTTCTTGCCCACAATGCCCTGGTCTTCCTGTGCTGTTGTCAGTGGTTACTGGCGGTCCGTTGCCTAGTGATCATGAGTATGAGCTTCATGAGGTTCGTTTCCACTGGGGCAAGGAGAACCAGAGAGGATCAGAGCACACTGTCAACTTCAAGGCCTTCCCTATGGAGGTAGGGCAAAGATACACACACACACACACACACACACACACACATGCGCGTACACACACACACACACACACACTTAACTAGGGTGGGCCGTTGCACTTTCAAAGGAGACCAACAGCCTCGAAGAGACTACAGAAATACAGTGTTCACATGTTTAGCCTCGTGGCATTGACATTTGTCCTTCAGATAACATCGTAGCTTGTCGAGTCCTTGAACACAGAACTTGTTTAATCTTCTCTCACAATTAACACTTTAGACATCGGAAGGCTGAAAGATACTACTGTTTCTCACAGGCTGAAATCAATGTCTTCATATGAGTCTGTGGAACCTTTAGATCTATATGTCTGTAAACTTTACTCTTATAGCTTCGAAGAAAAGCTCAAATAAATTAGGTACTATTAGGTTATGTTAAAATAGAGATTTTTAGAACACAAAATATGCTATGCAAAGCCGGCTGTCCTTAAATACACTGTTCAAAATGTAAGGGAAAAACACTTACTGAAACACCTCTGAAGTTCACAAAAACGTGGTGGTTTACGTAACTTTGTCTTGAGGAACCACAGTTCTGTGCAACGTATAGCCAGACGCAGTCTGAGAGCACAGGATTCAGAATACCAAACCTGGCGACGACACACTGAGGACAAGATTCCAGGAAGTCGCTGCCCCTGTTTGCTGTAGGTGTGTTGTCTTATTTTTTTAAGAAAGATATTCAAGCTATTTCTCCCTGTTCTTATAGCAGAAACATGAGAACGGTATCGATATTCTCATCTAACTCTTTCTCAGAGGAAAGGTAAACCAAGTGTATTTCCCAAAATGTTGAACCAAGTCAAATTTCTTTAACTTAGCTGCATTCTGTCAGACGCAATATCCTGGCACAATCCTCTGCCATTTAGTTAGAAATTTAAGGTCCAAAGTAAAACTGCGTAAATGCCAAAAGTGCGACACCAGCTCACTCAGTTTGATTATACCTGATGCATCTGTTCATTACTTCAGTCATGGGGTCAGCTTAATATATCAGCCATACAGTTCTTACCCCTAGAGCGAGACTATGTAACCTTTCAGAGAATAATCAACACAATCTGAGAAAGATAAATACCCTTGCTCAATTCAATAAACCTAAAATAAATTATATAACTGAGTCAGTTTGCTGATTTAGTGACTCTTCTCTGCGTTATTCTGAGTTATTGTTGCACTGCATATTAGCATGTCAGAAATTAACATGTATATGTACGCAGTGGTGTACTGGCCATCTGGCATACTGGGGCCATAAAAAACCTATACCGTTTTCACCAGCTGTCCGGCCCTCTCTGGGTGCCATTCGTGCACGTGAGAGCGTGATGAATGCCAGTTCCGGGACCGGGCTCACTGGCCAACCACAACCAAGTTAGTTGAACTTGTGCCTAAGTCGTAGCCTACTTTGTCACTACTGTCGCGGCTGTAAAAAGGTAGATATATTGTTCTGAGCGTCACAACCGCCACAAATTAGTCAGTCTGATCCCATCCATCCATCCATTATCACCCGCTTATCCGGGGTCGGGTCGCGGTGGCAGCAGGTTCAGCAGGCTGACCCAGGCCTCCCTCTCACCCGCAACACTTTCCAGCTCATTCTGGGGGATCCCGAGGCGTTCCAAGGCCAGCCGGGAGATATAATCCCTCCAGCGTGTCCTCTGTCTTCCCCGGGGCCTCCTACCAGTTGGACGTGCCCGGAAAACCTCTAATGGGAGGCGTCCAGGAGGCATCCTGACTAGATGCCCGAACCACCTCAGCTGACTCCTTTTGACATGAAGGAGCAGCGACTCGACTCCAAGCTCCCCCCTGATGTCCGAGTTCCTTACCCTATCTCTAAGGCTGAGCCTGGCCACCCTACGGAGGAAGCTCATTTCGGTCACTTGTATCCGAGATCTCGTTCTTTCGGTCACGACCCAGAGTTCGTGACCAAAAGAACGCTCCACCTTACCCTCACTCGTGAACAAGACCCCGAGATACTTGAACTCCTTTGCTTGGGGTAGGCAGTTTGCCCCCACCTGGAGGGAGCAATCCGCCGGTTTCCGGCAGAGCATCATGGCCTCAGATTTGGAGGTGCTAACTCTCATCCCTGCCGCTTCGCACTCGGCTGCAAAACGCCCCAGTGAATGCTGGAGGTCACGGTCCGAGGAGGCAAACAGGACCACATCATCCGCAAACAGCAGAGAGGCGATCTCAGTCAGTCTGATAACATTTGGAAATTGTGGAAGAGCTACACAATGTAAATAATTTATCCCCATATCTAACCAATCCTCAGATATAGAGGTGGCAGACCATAAAACAGTCACGTGACTCAAATTTGTAAAAGGCTATTTGTGGCAGTTTTGGAATGATGGCAATGACAAACAATATAGTTTGTCATTTAGGTTGGAGTACTGTTTAAGACATGGAGATTAAAGTATAAGTTTGGCAATACTTCAACAAAACATGTATCCATCCTCTTAACAAGTACAGTCAAAACACATCAATGTTTTGATATGGTTGAATGGTGACACTAGTTTGCCTTGACTCAATCCCAACTTCTGCTGGCCCAAAGACTCACGAGAGCACCAACGAATTATTAATTTGCAGTTGAAAATAGTCCCAAACAAATGCACTATTTCCTCCTGTATGAGTTACCTTTCATAAAAACTATAGTATCCAACTGTTTCAGAAAATTATTATTATTTTTTGTCTTTGTATGGGTCTTTAGTCTTCTTTAAGCCAATACAAATTTCAACAATATTTCAATCACTATATTTTAACTACATATAGATCTGTGATCTGGTCTGATAATGTGTTTCATGCTAGAAGTTTTGCAATTGTGTCTCAACGTTTACATTAACTTGACATCATATAGAAAGCCCTCATTCACCCCCAGCTGATGGTCTCTCTCTCACTTACCACTGTTCCATACACCTGTTCATAACAATGGCCTCTCAAACACACGTTGTGTTCTGTTCACTCTGTGCCCGTCTTTAGCTCCATCTGATTCACTGGAACAGCACTCTGTTCAACACTTTGGAGGACGCTCTTGGGAAGAAGAATGGAGTCCTCATCATAGCTCTTTTCGTGCAGGTAAAACATCCACATCAAGAACCAGTGGGCTGGAATAGAGGCCAGGTTGGTTTTAACAGAGTTCAACACTGCCAATTTAACAGAGATCAAAATTCACATTTGATGAAATAAACACATGCAACCTAGATGGGCATGTTAGGTCCAACATTTCTTTTCCTCTAAAAATATGTATTATACCAAGATATAGGTAACAGTTTCCAATACACAATACATGTATGGAATGACGTAGCGTACACCTGTCTTAACATATAAAAAGTAATATTGTTTCAATATAGATTTGTGTGAGAATGTATTGTGTGTGTTAGCATCCCAGAACCACTCCCCTCAATAGCAAGCTATTCACTTCTTTCTATTGTATGTATAACATCACAAGCTACAGCATGCTGGGTTACATCAACCTGCTGACGACTGCTCCACCCACTAATCAACAAACTTAAGCTACTCCACCTTAAGCAACAACGCACACATTCCTGTCTACCATCAGCTAACAACGTGCTAGCAGAACCAGCTCAGGACAGTTAAGCTAACTAGCATGCTGCCCGAGCCAACAAATAAAGCTACCTCACCTTAGCAACTAACAAAGCACACTAGGTACCAACAGCTAACAACATGTTAAGCTGACTAGCATGCTGCTGTCACTTACTTTTTGGAATTTAATTGTCATTGGTATTATTGGAGTTTGTGTAATTTGTATTGAAGTAATATTAGGATATGCATTTATTGGGTCCTATGATTTTCCACTGTCATTTTGATACCAGGTCAGACAAATGCATGAAACACTTTAATTGTAGGCTACTTAATATCATCCTTACTCATGCTTATCGACCACATCATTCAGTTTGACAGGTAAAAAAGTGTAGTGTCAAAATAACCAAGTTTCAAAAAAGAAGAGAGTTGGGATTAGATATTTACTTGCTGGACCCTCGCAAAGCATAATATAAATTTCACTAGTTTATCACAGAATACATTGGAGACTAACTGATAAAATGGGGGCAACACATTTGAAGATACAACTAACTGTAGCTAAAGCAGTTCAATACAACAGGCCAGCGCTGAATCATCATTATTATTTCAATATGAATATTCCTACCTCATTTTTATCAAGGAGGGTAGAATAAATGTAAATACAACTGCTGAGTGGAATATTATTGAGTAGAGCCACCCATCTTTATAAAAATATTTCAAACTTTTTGAGCTTAAACCATCCTGTGTAATAATATAAGTAGGCTTATGGCACAAGTTGGAAAACAATGTCAGCAATATTCCTATAGGACTTCCCTGTTGAAATTATCCTTAGTTTCTCTGCTAGGAGAAACTCCTTTAAACAATGTGGGAACTTTTACTCCATCAAACCTCAGTTGGAGAGGGAGCTGAGTCACACCAGCCCGGTGACAAGACACCATCCAGAGGTCTCCTTCTGGTTTCACCCCAGATGGCACTGACCTCCTGAGGCCACAGTCAACCGCATACCTCCTGTTTTTGACAGCTCCTTTAGTTTCTACTTCCTCTTTATTTCCCGTACGGATATGGCAGATACAAACTAAAATCTTCTTAAAACCCCCTGAAACCCGTAATACATTGTGTTTTTATCAGATCGGTAAGGAGCATCTTGGTCTGAAGGCCATCACTGAAGTTCTACAGGACCTGCAGTACGAGGTAAGATTCAATCTGATAACACAGATTAGAGGGCAGTTTATTACATCCGATTAATAACCCCACTGTTAAATGGGTGATTCAGTAACACACTCATTTCTGTTGTGTTGCTGTTCCATCTTCAGGGAAAGAGCAAGATAATCCCTTGCTTCAACCCCAACACTCTGTTACCTGGTGAGCAGAAAAGTATTTTTGATTTCAAACGCATGATGAACATGAAATATGAAATATAAACACAATTTTAGTTTATACCACTCTAGTTGACTCAAACTGGCAGCCTGCAGGGTCTCAAATTATCCTCTCATCATTCATTCTTAATGGCAGTTTTTACAATGTTGTTGTGAAACCACTGTTGCACTGCTCCGTGTCCCAGAACAAAGTGTAACCCAGAGAGAGGCAGGGCACTCGTCCTAATCAAGTAACGGCCATCATGTTTTAAACGGTTATTACTTTAAAATGATGAACGGTATATTAATATTTAAGCATGGACTTGTTGACTTGTTATTCCCACCCTTGGAAGAGACAACAATGCGAGAACCCTCCTGCAAATATTGCATTTGCCAGTTTTTTGGCAGTGGTTTGGCTGAGTGTGTGTCCACAGTTTGAAACGTCACCCAATCCTGTTCACATTGTGTCGCTGAGTCAGCACCTGCTTGTACATGTCATCCAAGAGAGACTGTATCTCCAAAAGTATTAACCGTGGAGCTTGAAGGTGCTAAATGTGAAATTCAACTCTTTGCAATGTATGAAGGAGTTATGACGTCCTGAGTAGAGAATGAAGTCACTCTCCCTTAGTCATAAATATCCTCAGAATTTCTAATGTAGCACCTTTAATGAATCCAGGTATTTTATCACCTCGGAACCGTATTTAAACCTAAACCGGCTCAGGGAGTCCGTCCCCAGTCAGAGACACGCACAACATTTCGAGGGGCGGTGGCTATTTTCAGGAAAAGCATAATATAACAAAATGAGGCATTTCTGTACATTGTGCTGAGTGGAGCACCTTCTCTGCCCACCTTTTAATTTCCCATTTTATCAGTGCTAACATGTAAGCTCACCATGTCAGAAAATTGATTGTTTATTATAATGCACAGCTGGAGAAAAAAATATTTATTTGATGCATGCTGTTTAATCTGCCTCCAGACCCGTTACTGAGAGACTACTGGGTGTATGAAGGATCTCTGACCACACCACCGTGTAGTGAAAAGGTGACCTGGATCCTCTACCGCTATCCTCTCACCATCTCACAGTCACAGGTAACACATCAACACCAAACAAAGTCTGCAGAACGTTACAAGACAACCCAACCAAGGTTACAAGTCAAAGTCTGTTTCCGCATGTTGGGGAGTACTACTGTATATATTTTAATAAGTTGTATGTATGAAGTGTGTTTTGGCTCCAGAGGTAAGGCAAGGCAAGTTTATTTATAGAGCACAATTCGTACACAAGGCAATTCAGATTTTAGCATAAAAGTGAAACGCAGCCTCACCGTGTTGAGTCCTGACTCTGGACCAGCAGGAGACCACTCCCTGAGCTTCTCAGAGCCCGAGATGGTTCATATGGCTCTAACATGTCACACATGTACTTTGGTGCTAGACCATGAAGACATTTATAGACAAGCAGAGCTGTTTTAAAGTCTATTCTCTGAGCAACAGGAAGCCAGTGCAAAGACCTGAGCACTGGACTAATATGGTGGTATTTCCTGGTTCTAGTCAGGACTCGAGCAGCAGCGTTCTGGATGTACTGCAGCTGTTTTACAGCTCGTTTAGAGCCCAGTGAGCAGGTCGTTACAGGAGTCTAACCTGCTGGAGACAAACACATGGATTAGTCTCTCCAAGTCTGGTTTAGACACTACTTCTTTGATTTTGGCAATGTTTTTTAGATGGTAAAAAGCTGTTGATGTTATTGATTTAATGTGGCTGTTAAAGTTCATTTCTGAGTCCAATATTACCCCTAGATTTCTAACCTGATTTTTTTAGGTTTTAGAGAGAGAGTCTCAAGGTGACTGATAACACTTTCTCTTTGTTTCTGTGGGCCACATACAATGATTTCAGTTTTGTCTGAGTTTAGCTGGAGAAAATTGTTTTGCATCCACACACTGATCTGTTCGATGCAGTGACAAAGTAAATCTACAGGCCCATATTCACCTGCCGTCAGTGACACGTAGGTGAGTGTCATCTGCATAGTTGTGGTAGGACACGTTATAGCTGCGTATTAGCTGGCTTAATGGCAGCATGTACAGATTGAATAATAGGGGTCCTAGGATTGACCCCTGGGGAACCCCACAGGTCAAAGCCATTTGGTCTGAGACACAGTTACCAATTTCAACAAAATACGTCCAGTCCTCGAGATAGGACTTGAAACAGTTTAGAGCAGTACCAGATTCCCACCCAGTTTTCTAACCTCTGTAATAAGATCCCATGGTCAACTGTGTCAAAGGCAGCGCTCAGGTCCAGCAGAACTAAGACTGAGACTTTGCCTGCGTCTGTGTTCAGGCGGATATCATTTGTCACCTTGATCAGAGCTGTCTCAGTGCTGTGGTGGGGCCTGAAACCTGATTGGAAAGTATCAAAAGCATTGTTAGACAGGATAAGTCAGTAAGCTGTTGGTATACAACCTTCTCTAGGACTTTGCCTAAGAATGGCAGGTTTGATATGGGCCGGTAGTTGTTCAGTACTTTGGTATCAAGACTGCTCTTCTTTAGAAGAGGTTTAATGATAGCTGTTTTTAAGGCCTTTGGAAATGTTCCAGTCTGGAGTGAGATGTTGACTAGGTGAGCGAGTTGTGGTAACAAACTGCTCAGCACAGACTTTAGAAATCTAGTGGGTAACTCATCAAGGCAGCATGTCGATGGACTCAGACTGCAGATGATCTCTTCGACTGTTTTGTCAGTGACAGTGTAACGGTAATGACAGTTGCTTGGGGTGCCAGCTAGGTCGGTGCCTAACCTTCAGGGTTGGACTCATTATTTGTCCTTTAAAGTCAACCGCACACAGGGCTCAAGTATAGAGGATAATAATCACACATATTGATTGAAAGAATATTGAAAGGTTCTCTCACGGCTTTTCCCAGAGTGCCGATCAGTCAGGTGAGTCCAGTCCCGGTACTCCAAATCCATCTTGACCTGCCAGTATCCGGAGTTGAGACCCAGGGTAGTGAAAATCTTGGCTCCACCCAGAGAGTACATGATCTCCTGTATTGTTGGGAGTGGATATGCATCATCCAGGGTTACAGAATTTAATTTCCTAAAGTCCACACAGAATCTAGGATCCACACTTTTTTCTTTGGAATTAGCACAACTGGAGCTGCCCAGGCAGATGATGAAGGTTCAATGACGTCATCTGTCAACATTTGTTCAATGAGTCTCTTCATCACCTGTAGTTTTGTAGGTGATACACGATAGGGTTTTGTCGAATTGGTATATCTCGTGTAACAAAAATCTTGTGTTGAATGAGGTCCTTACGCCCCAACTGCGTGGTGCAGACATCCGCATTTTCTTGAAGTTGTTCCAACAACTGCCTTTTTCCATTAGGGTCGAGGTGAACATCCTGTATTGCTTGCCTGAAGGGCAGTAGAAGAAAGGCTAGCAGGAGCTACGGCAGAAAAAAATGCACAATGTTGGGTAGGCTCTGGTTCATTTAAGTTTTCCATTAGGAAATGGATTTTTTCTCGTTCATTGGTTCTAAACCAATATGCCATATTAGCAATATCCAGTTGCATACCACTCTGAAAAAGGAAATCCAGACCCAGCACACATGGAAATGCCAATGTTTCAGAGGACAGTACAGCAGTTGTTTGCTTCCATGTCTTCCCATGTAGAGTGCACTCCACCTCACTTTGACCTAAGGGTTGTTTTGCTTCTCCATCCGCCAGGTATATGGGACCTTTAGTCCAAGGAATCAAGTGTTGGTTCCATGTGTCCTTAATTGGACGTGAGACAGAGTGGACGTGAGACAGAGTGGACGTGAGTGCAGCTGGCCTGGGGAATTTTCTGTTTTTAAGGAATATATCCCAGCGTGTGTCAGGGTGTTGGCAGTAGGATGTTATGTGCAGCTTGAAACACAGGACCCAAACGCCGTCAACGATGGAAAAGCAACTTTTATTGCTAAACAGGATTCCAAAACAGGATTCCAAAACAGTCTTACACACAAGATCTTCCACGATCTAGACAAGACGAACCGACAAAGGGGAATGACATGAACAGGACTTAAATACAGAGGGCTGGTGCAGGTGATTGGACACAGGAGGAAACAATCAGGAACAGGGCAGACAATCACAGGGACAGGAAGTGAAGAGAAACAGAGGACACGAGAGACAAGGACTTCAAAATAAGACAGGAAACACGAAACAACACTACAGATCCTGACATAGGATGGTTTCCCGGTCTAGAGAAAGGTTGATTTCCTTTTCTTTTCCTCCCATTATCAATGAACGGACATGTAGCAGGGGCATGTGTCCCTTTACAACGCCAGCAAAACAAGCCCGGAGGTTTGGAGAGGGAGGGTGTATCCATCGTAGCTGGGGCTTTTGATAAAATGATCCGGCCGTGTTTGTAGTTTCGACACAGGTGGTCTTTTTTGCTCATACACATGCTTATTATGCCGGTCTTTTTCTAGTTGTTGCCCAAGCCGGACCAACCCATCAACAGTATTCAATCCACTGCTCCGGAGCTGGCTTGTAAGTTTGGGATGGCTATTCTTGAGAATGAGTTTAAGGACTTCCTCCTCTTCGATATCTGACTTCCAACGCATACACAGAGCTCTGTACATGTATGCAAAATCTCTAAAGCTCTCCTCTTCACCCTGTACTCTCGTACGGACTCTCGGCTAACTCATCTTCATAATCCTCAGAGAGAAATGCAGCAATACATTTTGTTTAAAAATGTTCCCAATTTGCAGTCTTCCGACGAACCACATCCCACTAGTCTCGGGCTGTCCCATGTAACACATTCCTGAGAACAACAATGAGTTCCTCATCTGATAGTGGATTAAGAGCAAGGAAATCATGGCATTTTTCCAGATAAAGCGAGGGGTCTGCATTATCGTCACGCTGTCCAAATGTGGGAAATTGAAGGTTAATGGGCGTTTTCGCGATAATCCGTCCTCTGACATCTCCTTGTAGGGCCTCGGTGGCCCTGTCCAAATTAGTCCGTAGTGTGGATAGTAGTTTATGACGCAGCAGATGACCTGATGCTTCATGGGGGTTGACAGGAGAACTGGTAAACGGTGTAGTCTGAGCAGCTGTGTTGACAAGTGAGGCAACATGTAAAGGTAGAGACGGCTGTTTCAGTGACACAACCTCTGTATTCATGGTGTCCAGACTATGCACACGGGTCATTAGTTTGGATTGAATATCATCCACATTCTGTATAACGGGGCCCAGAACAAGATTAAAATCCCTAAGAATTTCAGCTTGTTGGTGTTTCAATTTCCAATTCAACGTGGCTGTGAACTGTGTCCTGAGGTAGTCCAGTTGTTTGGTAAATTCACCCTGCATTTTGAGATGAACTTGTTCAGTTAGTGCGGTTATTGTGTGTGTGTGAGACATTCTTTGACATCTCTCATGTCTTCTATATTATGGTCTTGAGTTTCCCTCAGCTGCTGGTAGCTGGTGTTCACCGTTGTTTCCAGCTTTAACTGAGAGATATGTATTCCTTCCACAGCCTGCCACAGTTCCACTAATGAAGTACCCTCTGTTGCTTTCGTCGCTATTGGCTTCAGTGAAGGGCCCAGTCTATGCCCAGACTCGGATACCCCCTTATCACACATAGCCATATCCAGCAAGAGAGACGTAGGTTGAGCTGTTGCTCCCATTCCAGATGCTTGACCAGATATTTGCTGAGGTTGGAGCGGCAGAGCCAGTGTATTCTGGAGGTCCACCAGAGATCCATCAAAAGCGTCCATTTCATGCGTTATCCTTGATTGTGTTGAGTTGTGTGCAACAAGGCAATTTGGTGTTTAATTATTTCCAAGCGATCCCAGGGTGTTTGCAGGGAAATTGGTTGATGAGCATTGACATATTTGCTTTGTTTGATGTCCTTTAAAATGGTTGTCCCATCTGGGGTGCCACTTTTTATGTAACTGTAATAACAGTTGCTTGGGGTGCCAGCTAGGTCGGTACCTAACAATGTTTCTTCAGGGTTGGAGTCGTTATTTGTCCTTTAAAGTCAACCGCACACAGGGCTCAAGTATAGAGGAGAATAATCACACATATTGAACCCTCCAAGGTACATTTCCCAAAAGCAAAATATTTTTTATACACACAATTCCCCAAAGTCCATTCCAGAATTTCCCTTTTACTCAATCCCAAATCATAGTCTGTCTGATGCAGTTCAGTTCAGTCCAATTCCCAAACGGTGAAACACAATATCCCGAAACCAAAGCAAAAGGTTCTCTCACGGCTTGTCACAGAGTGTCGGTCAGTCAGGTGAGTCCAGTCCCGGTACTCCAGTCCGTGTTTTCTTTAAAGATAACGTCTTTTTCGGCGATGTCCGAATATGCTCCGGATGTCCTGGCAACTCTCGTATCTCCCGGTAGCGCGCACTTTATAATCCTCGAAAACAAGCTGACGGATGTAAAACCTCACTCCAATCGGAAGCGCCGTACACCACTGCTCTTTTTCCCCTTTTTGCGCCACCCCGCATTTCCGCTTTTGTCACCCTTTTCCGAAAGGTGCACAGCGTGGATTGGTTGCCGACGGAGGTGCGTCTGTGACAGGGACGGGTGTGTGTGACGGGGGTGTGTCGGTGAGTTAGCAGGATAGGTTGTGAGGTAGGGATTACAGATCGATACAACAGGTATGAAATGTGTCAGCTCTAGGTGTCTAGCTGGCTGCAGAGTAGATATTTGTGTTGTGGAATTTATGGCATTTTTAATTTCTGTGCCCTGGCCGAGTCTTCTTTTCTCCATGGTGCCTTTTGCCTACTTTTAACCATTCTAACCTTGACAGGAGCAATGGTATCCAAAACATTTAAAACACTTGATGTTCAACAGATCATCAACATTAGAACACAGGGTATTTTCAAACCTAATCATTTCCATAAACTGTGTCCCTGTGCCGTCATTTATGAGTCTTTTTCGAACAACTGCAGACCTAACTGCTGGTTTGGGTGTAACAGACAAGTCAAAGAAAACACAAAAATGGTCAGATAAAGCAACATCAACAACATTCAAATTTGAAATAATAACACCCTTGGTAATGAGCACATCTAGAGTGTTCCCTCTGTTGTGGGTGGGCTCAGACACATGCTGAGTTAGACAAAACATATCAAGGACAGCAGTGAGTTATTTCGCTTGCCTGTCATTGGCTACATCCACATGCACATTCAAGTCCTGTGTAATGACTAAACAGTCAAAATCAGTGCACACAACTGAAAGTAATTCAGTAAAATCATCAATAAAACAATTCTGTGGTGGTTTGTGAATAGTAATATAAAGTATGGAAGATTGTTTTATCTCCATTTTGAATGACACATTCTCAAATGATGAAAAAAAACAAAATGACAATTTGTGGGTGAGTATATTGTCCCTCAATATGGCACAAACCCCCCCACCCCTCTGGTTCTGTCGAGTTTCAGAAACAAAATTGAAGTGAGGTGGACTAGACTCAATCAGGACTGCATTAGCTGTGTTTTTGTCAAGTCATGTCTCAGTTAAAATCATAAAATCAAGATTGTAAAAGGAAATAAAACTATTAATTAAAAAAGATTTGTTACTTCTGACATTGAGTACTGCGTGTTTGAGATTAGCTAAAGTTGAACTGGACGCTGTGTTCTTGCAGGGGATATGAATTAGATTTCTCTGATCAGACAGTCTGACTGTCCCTCTGTTATCTAATCGATGTGGTTGGACAGTAGTCAGAGCTGCCAACTTTTCAAAAAACCTTGGAGTGAGATTTTGTCGGGGGTGACCAACATTTTGCCGCGCACGCAGCCACACATGTTGGTGGCTCAAATATCAGGAAATTGGAATTAATTTGGCGTACCCATGTTGTGCCCTGCATTCTGGTGGTTTGTGGGGCCCATAGTCGTTGATAGGGGCGGCCTACTGGAGATGGACAACATTGGTTACATTCTGTGAAGCAAAGACATGGTGGTCCACCTCCAGGAAATGTTGGTTTAAGTAGATGTTATTTCATGCATTCTAGTGGATTTTTGGGTGGTATGCTAAATATTTTTTTTACGATTTGTGGGCAAGGTTGTACTGGCCTGTGGCCTTCTTGGAGGCTGAGGGGGGGCTCCAGGTCGGCCATCTTTATGGCCATTATGGAGGACAGGGTGCCATCCAATGCCAGGCTATTTCTGGTCTTTGTTTTATTTAGTCCCACAACTGAAAACACCCTCTCAGCATCTGCATTTGAATGGGGCAACACCAGGACCAGCTTGGCGACGGCAGCAAGCCTCTGAAATTCTTTGGCTCCTATCACCTATTGAAAATGAACCAAGAACAAAATGGAAAAACATACCATATTCTGTTTTCATTAATACTGTAAGTATACTGTAACAAACTTCAGATACAACATGCATAGTTTGCATCATGTCTGACAATATATGCATGCATCAATAAAAGCAACAGATGTAGTCAAGCAACACCTGCCAAAAAAAATGTATACCTTATGTTTCCTTGTTGCCATTCCAGCCCAGAAGCTGTCCATATCTGTCCATATCTCTCTCTGTCCTGTGTGTTGCCCTGTTGTTTCTATAAATAGTTCTGGCTGTTCTGACAGTGGCTGGTTCTTTAAATAATATAATAAATGTTGCTTTTGTCCCCGGCCTGGCAAAGGTCTTTTACGAAGCATCTTTACTACCTTAAAGAATTAAAATGTGGGGTGACTATGGGTCAGTGGTCAGTGGTTAGCATGCCCGTCTTTCAATCAAGAGGTTGGCAGTTCAATCCCGGCCCTAGTTGATGTGTCCTTGAGCAAGACACTTAACCCTGCATTGCTCCCCGTAGCTGTGTCTACGGTGTATAATGTAAAGTGTCTTTGAGTATCTTGAAAAGCACTATATGGATTATTATTAAAATGTTTTTTAATAACTACTCTCATTTACAAAAACATGCCTAATTCTATTGCACACATTTTCTGTCTTTATGTTAAATTCTTTGGAATACATCTTACTTCTTCAAAGTGCTGTTTGGAAAATGATTGAGAGGGTCCTTTGGCCTGTAAATAAAAAGATAAATTCTATGTGAGCAGCCTTAATAAACAATGCTATGATGTTTTGAGCATGCAGTATACCAAGAGGTTAACAATGTGCTCTCCTGCTGCTTGTTATGACAGCTGAGTTTACATTCACCACACAAAACACAACAAATCATTTCTTTCAAGATTTAAAGTTTAAGAGAGTTAACATACCTTAGTCTCTAAGTTTAAGAGAGTTAACATACCGTAGTCTCTAAGTTTAAGAGAGTTAACATACCGTAGTCTCTAAGTTTAAGAGAGTTAACATACCTTAGTCTCTAGGTTTAAGAGAGTTAACATACCTTAGTCTCTAAGTTTAAGAGAGTTAACATACCTTAGTCTCTAAGTTTAAGAGAGTTAGCATACCTTAGTCTCTGCTCCTCCCGAGTGTCTCTTTAAAAATCTTCTTCTGTTGCTAACTTCGGGACTCTTTGGGATAAATAGGATGTCTATGCAGCGAATAGGGTTACAGATGCGCTCCTTAGCGCCACCTATCGTTGGGGAGTTTGAAAAGGAACAAACGCGTCTCGGGGACAGACCTCCAACTCTGCCCAAAATCAGATTTTTTTTTTGCCGTGAGAAATTGGTTGTGTGGCGTGAGTGCGTGTCAAAACCCACAAATGTGTGTGTCACACGGCGAAACCGTGAGAGTTGGCAGCTCTGCAGTAGTTATTGTTTTAGACACTCTCTCCCTTGACCTCCGGTTGATATGGGGTTTAGCAACGCAGAGGCCCTCAGCGTCCTAGACAACAGCATTGATGCCGTTGATAGCAGCTGTGGACACCGGTGGTGGGGGCCGAGCTGGGGTGGCCTTGGCTGGTGGAGGAGGATGAGGAGGGAGAGGGGCGTGATTCCTTTTTGGGGAACGAATCCTTGATCTTGCCATGTCTGGAGTGAGGGGAACCATTTTAATCCCTGATTTCACCAAGTTTTTAAAATAATCAGGAAGTCTCATGGGTGACGGTGGAGACAAGAACAAAAAAGAAGCGTCTTTGGAGGGTGTAGATCCAGTAGGTGGGTTCCAGGACTGTGGTGAAGGTGATGGAGGAGCTGCTGCCTCTGAATCCTGTGTTCGGGATGCTGCATGAGCTGCTGTGGTCGACTTTCTCGCTGGGTCTGAATCCTGTGTTCGGGATGCTGTAGGAGCCGCTAGTTGTGTGACTGTCTGGAGTCAGAGGTTCCGTTTTCCATATTCCATATTAGGAGTGTTTTAATCAGCCCATCATCACTTTTAGTTAAGGGGTTACTCGTGACTGAATCCTGTCTTCCATTCCTATCTAATGAATATGTATTTATATGAACAATGGCTTTAAATGACTAAATCTGAGTGCATCTGAGCTGTGAGTCCACTGACTTCTGGGACTTCCTGTATCTTGTGTATATTCTTTAAAGAGGTTTCTCTAACTCAGGTGTATAACCGGGTTGGGGCTTGTAGCGTCAGGGAAGACTCCTCGTATGAAGACTCGGAGGATAAAGACCTAGGAGTCTTTCGTGGGATTCTTCGGTGGTGGCTGAGGGCGACTGAGTATAAACATTTCCCTGTGATAATGTGTTTTCTTTCAATACCTGTGTGCACATCTACTCGTAGATACTATAGACCGCAGACTCGTTCACACATGCATCAAAATCCCTACTCTGTTATTTATCCCACCCGCTCCACACAGACCCAGCGCCTCGTCAGAGGGGGCCTCTGGAACTGCCAGTCAGCTAACCGCAAGGCGGACTTCATCTCTGGCTTCGCTATCAAGCAATCGCTGGACTTCCTGGCTCTCACTGAGACTTGGATCACACCAGACAACACATCAACCCCTGCTGCTCTCTCCTCGGCCTTCTCCTTCAGCCACACACCCAGACCCACTGGTCGGGGTGGTGGCACAGGTCTACTCATCTCACCCAAATGGAGTTTTGCTCTCTACCTGCTTCCATTATTTATCCAAACACGCCACCGACCTGCTCGCCTATCAATCTCTTCTCTCCTCCTTCTCTGCCACTATCTCTGCAGCCAAAAGCCAGTTCTACCAATCCAGAATCAAATCCTCTTTGTCTAACCCCAAAAATCTTTTCTCTATTTTTTCCAACCTCCTTGACCCCCCTGGTCCCCCCCTCCCTCTACCCTTCTACCAAGCCACTTTGTTGACTACTTTACAAAAAAGATAGACGACATACGCTCCTCATTTACTAATCCATCTTCTATAACTACACCTCCAGTAACTTCATCTTCTTCCCCCTCGCTTTCCTCTTTCATCCCCCTGTCTCCCAATCAAGTTCTTACCTTGGTAACCTCTGCCCGCCCAACCACCTGCCCCCTTGACCCCATCCCGCTTCACATTCTCCAGTCTATTGCTCCTGACCTTCTTCCCTTTCTCACCCATCGTATTAACACCTGCCTCTCAACTGGCTGTTTCCCTAACTCTCTGAAGGAGGCAAGAGTCAACCCTCTCCTAAAGAAACCCACTCTCGACCAGTCTGAAGTCAACAACTACAGACCTGTCTCTCTCCTCCCCTTCCTTTCCAAAACTCTAGAGCGAGCTATCTTTAACCAAGTCTCCTCCTATCTCCACAGTAACAACCTTCTAGACCCTCACCAGTCTGGATTCAAGGCAGGCCACTCAACAGAGACTGCCCTCCTTGCTGTCTCTGAGCAGCTTCACACTGCTAGAGCAGCCTCTCTCTCCTCTGTCCTCATCCTTCTAGACCTTTCCGCTGCCTTTGACACAGTGAACCACCAGATCCTTATTTCCTCCCTCCAGGACCTGGGTATCTCTGGCACCGCGCTCTCACTCTTCTCATCCTACCTCACCGACCGCACTTACCGGGTAACCTGGAGAGGATCTGTGTCTGAGCCTTGTCCTCTGACTACTGGGGTCCCTCGGGGCTCAGTCCTCGGTCCTCTTCTCTCTGTACACCAACTCTCTCGGCTCTGTCATTCACTCGCATGGCTTCACCTACCACAGCTACGCTGACGACACCCAATTAATCCTCTCGTTTCCCCAATCTGAAACACAGGTAGCAGCACAAATCTTTGCCTGTCTGACTGACATCTCTCAGTGGATGTCTGACCACCTGAAAATTAACCCGGACAAGACTGAACTTCTTTTCCTTCCAGGAAAAGGCTCTCCAACCCACGACCTGACTACTACCTTCAACAACTCAGTGTTGGCCCCAACTCCGACTGCCAGGAACCTCGGTGTGACACTCGACAGTCAACTCTCCCTGACTGCCAACATTACTGCAATAACACACTCCTGTAGGTACATGCTGTACAACATCAGGAGAATACGACCTCTTCTCACTCAGAAGGCGGCACAGGTCCTGGTCCAGGTTCTGGTCCAGGTTCTGGTCATCTCACGGCTGGATTACTGTAACTCCCTCCTGGCAGGTCGACCTGCTAATGCCATTCGACCGCTACAGCTCATCCAGAATGCAGCTGCTCGACTGGTCTTCAACCTCCCAAAATTTACCCACACTACTCCGCGACCTTCACTGGTCACCGGTGGCCGCTTCAAAACATTGGTACTTACGTATCGTGCTGCGAACAGATCAGGTCCAGTCTACATCCAGGACATGGTCAAACCATACACCCCAGCTCGTTCACTTCGCTCGGCTTCTGCCAATCGGCTTGTAGCGCCGTCACTACGAGCTAAACACTCAACAAAGTCACGACTGTTTGCTGTGCTGGCTCCTCATTGGTGGGATGAGCTCCCCATTGACATCAGGACAGCAGAAAGTCTCTACATCTTCCGTCGCAAACTAAAAACACATCTTTTTCGACTATACCTTGAATAGGGAAGGTAGCGCCGTAGTAGCACTTTGGTAGCACTTAAATGTCTCTTACTGATAGCACTTTGGAGTTTAACTTTATTGAAGAAATTGTACTTGCTCGATTCTTGTTGTTCTGAGTTTGGACTCATGGTTTAATGCACTTATTGTAAGTCGCTTTGGATAAAAGCGTCAGCTAAATGACATGTAATGTAATGTAATGTAAATGTAATGGGACAGGGGTTTCTAAAAGTGACAAGGAAGCTCTGATCAAGCCGCTGTGCTCCACCTGCTCAGCACCAAACAGGACAGACCCAGTTCGAGACCAGCTGGGGAACAAAGTGGAGCCTTCAGCTGAAAGGAGAGTGAAAATGAGACTTACATTCATTCAGGCGGACAGACACGTGACGATGGAACCGCACTCAGATCTTTCACTTAATCAGAAGTAGTAATGTGACACTGTGGAAGTACTGTGTCACAGGTAAAAGCCCTGCCTTGGAGATCTTACCCCAATACAAGCCAGTACAAAAAGTTAATTATTATCAATGCATTAATGTGTTCATCACTTTAAACATTGCATTTTAATGAACTTACTTATTTCATATATTACTTTACATACTGCTGAGTAGCTTATGAATTTCCCCCTCTTGGGACCAATTAAGCCTCATTGATATAATACAGAATAATGTATTGTATTTTGTTCTACACTCTGTAAAGTAATTAAAGCTGGTATTTTCCTCTGAGATGTAGTGGAATATGAAAAGAAAGCAGCAGAAAATAGAAACAAGCAAAGAATAAAGTATAAATGCCTCAAATTTGTACTTAAGTACATTACTTGAGCAAATAAGCATATAGCAATAAGCCATAGCAACTGTGTACAGCGAGGTGAAGATATGTATCAGTTGTCTTTTCCAATGTCCCTGAGTGAAAGAGTCGTAAACCATTGAAAGAGATGTCATCAAGGCTCATAAATGCTCACCATAGCAACAGCAAGGTCGTCACTCCAACTACTATTTTCCTCTCTTCTCCCACAATGCAGGCTGTACCTGGAGTCCATGTCGGGCCCTTTAGTGGCCTTCACACGACACAGGAGCGCTGACCTGCAGCCCACACGGAACAGGAAGCCTTGACACCCACCGCCAAACAATGAGCCCGTCACACAGCCTCAAATTCAGCCTTTGCCTGACTCATGGTTCTCTTCGAGGATGTTGATGGGATAATCCTCTGACATTTATTTCAATCTTTCAGTCCTTGCTGCCCTGTGGCACGCTGACCCTTTGAAACGCTAACGGGGAGACTTTACAACATTCCACAAGGTTTCGTAGGAAGGTAATGCACATTAATCAGCATCGGCAAGCTTTAGCCCAGAAGATTCCTTTTGACTGCTGTCCCCCAGGCCATTGAAACGGTTGAGAGGTCCTCTGTCTGTTAGTCGCAACCTTGTGACCTCTAAATGTGAAGCAATTTACTTGGGGGGTAAAGGTCACAGGTTACATGTGAGCAGCTCAATTCTTTTTTTAAATCATTTAAATAACATGATTGTTGAATTCAAACAACTTTAGAGGCCTAACGAGGGCAAAACTGCTTCAGTAAAGAAAGGAACCAAAACATTTAAAGTAAAGTCTAAAAAATGCATATTTTGCATTTCCTACCCCAGTCAAAGTCTGACACTATTTCTCTTGTGGTCGTCCCGCAACCACAAGGTACCCGGTTCGATCCCCGCTCTCCTCAGAGTGTCCTTGAGCAAGACACTGAACCCCCAGTTGCTCCCCGGGTGCTTCACTGCAGCCCACTGCTCCTTAATAACTAAGGAGGGGTCAAATGGAGAGAAGAATTTACCCACTGTGGGATTAATAAAAGTGCATTATTATTATTATTATTATTATTATTATTTCTTAGCCTTCATTTTGTCAATCTGGCACCATTAAGTATACAGAATTAGCTACTGGTAGTTCCTGTTTGCAGTGCACCCATGGAAGTACAACTATCACTGGATTACTTCAATACTAAAGTACACCTAACAAGATGATTCTCAAGTTCTGGCTTTATAAGGATTTAAAGTGGATTTATGGACTTTTATTTGTGAGAGACATCAGAGATAACAATCGGGAGGTGTAAGCCGGAATTAAACTTAGCATATGTGCATATATGTTCACAGTTATTCATTAATCATTATTAATGAATGAATATCCTCCTTGAGCTGTGTCACAGCCGCTGCAGCTGCTGCAGCAGGTCAAACTTTAAAATATGTTATATTCTGAAAATGTAACCGTGTTAGACTTGTGTGAGTGCTGCTTGTTTCTGTGTCATGTTTAATCAAACAGCAGGTCCTGCTTACCTGGACGACACTCCTCCAAACATCCGTCTATCATTGACTGCTGAACGATTGTGTGTGTGTGTGCACAGTGCATGTGTGCATGCAGGTTTTCAAGTGTTCCTATGCCTACAGGGTTTTGCACTTTGACAGCGGGCTATAAATCCTGCTTCTGTAAGCCAACAGCCCGACGGCACAGGAAGGGTTGTTTGTCTTGGCCAGCCGCTTTACAGTACATGCATGTAAAAGTGATAGTATCAGCACCGGTTTACTCGTGAACGGGAAGTCAGATAGTGGATCCTTTCTGTCACAGTTCTGATCTCAACATTGTGGTGAGAGTAAGACAACAACAAGAGATGTGGTTTCTCATACAGCGGCGGGTAAAGACAGGCTGTTTGCTTAGCCATCTGCCACGCTTTCTGT
This sequence comes from Cyclopterus lumpus, assembly GCF_009769545.1. NCBI lineage: Eukaryota > Metazoa > Chordata > Actinopteri > Perciformes > Cyclopteridae > Cyclopterus > Cyclopterus lumpus. The sequence goes on along the minus strand of NC_046982.1, from coordinate 29,971 downwards.
AGGCAAACATCAAGATCTGAAATCACCAGAAACACCACTGTTGCATTCACAGAGTTTTCACAGCGCTGAAAGCTGCCAGCTGCCTTCAGGCGCTCACATTTCATTCCCACTCTATCATTATATCATTAAAGGGTCTTTCTCTGCCATTAGGGACACCACATGGTTCCCCGTCTTTGAGTTTCTCCCCAGGCAGGTTCCTTTTCACAGAGTACTTGATACGGAGTACTTGAATGATCCTGTGTATCTGTAGGAAGCCAAAGGGCAAACGTTTTTTTTTTAGCAATCGTGTTGTCTAGTTATGTCTGCAAATTCTCACTCCCAACTTGTAAAATACAGTAATTCCCGGTACATGTCTACACTGTCTTTTCAAAATAAGAAGAAACAATTTGGTAAGGTTTAGGCAACCAAACTACTTGGTTATGTTGAGGAAAAGATTGTGGTTTGGGTTGAATTATCTATGCTACCTAGTTAAAGTTAAGGATGTAACGTTACGTAACACCAATGTTACGTAAATTAAAGTTCCTACGTTGGCAGACACAGTCACCTCATTTAAGAATAGACTTAAGACTTTCCTCTTTAATAGCCCTTATAGTTAGGGCTGAATCAGGTTTGCCCTGGTCCAGCCCCTTGATATGCTGCTATAGGCTTATAGGCTGCTGGGGGATGTTTTAGGATACACTGAGCACCTATCTCCTCTTCTCTCTCTCCTTATGGATGAATTTACATCTCTCCATTGCACCTTATTAACTCTGCTTCCTCCCCGGAGTCTTTGCGACTTCACGTCTCATAGGGTCCATTGGACCTGGAGGTGTCTGATGCTGGTGAGCCGGCCTCCCATTGGCCCTGCTGATGCCCTGCCCCCTCCTCTCTACCTCCTTCTGTTTCATGGATTGGAGTTCCATTCATACATTGTCATATTCATGTAATGTGATTATGTAACTCTGTAACTCTGTTCATTCTGTACACATGACATCTATTCTTCTGTCCATCCGGGGAGAGGGATCCTCCTCTGTTGCTCTCCTGAAGGTTTCTTCACTTTTTTCCCTGTGAAAGGTTATTTTTGTTTGTAATTTGTGATATTGGGCTATACAAAATAAACTGAATTGAAACTGAATTGAACATCACCAATTACAGAAGACCAGGAGAGGGGCTGAATGTGACAGGTGCTAAAACGGAGCGTTTCAGACAGAGGCTGAATACAGGTGTATTCAGACAGGCAGTAATGGTTTATTTGACCTCAAAGCACATTACCTTGTTTTGTTAGAAGCCCAAAACACAACTACGAAACTGAAGATGAGCGTAATTTGTCTCTTTTAAACGTTGACTTAAAATAATAATAATTTGTTTTACACAGGATACAAGCCTCAAGGGTGAAAAGTCCTAATTGTCCTCCAGCTTACCAACCACTCCTCATACTGCAGCAACTGATCTCCTGCAATCTTTCCTCCTCTGCAGATCGAGGAGTTTCGGAGGCTGCGGTCCCATGTCAAAGGGGCGGAGCTACTAGAAGGGAACGATGGGATGTTGGGGGACAACTTCCGTCCCACCCAACCGCTCAGTGACCGGACGGTTCGCGCCGCCTTCCAGTGACCCTTGCTGCCCACTGCCAGTCAGGAGAGCTGTGGCACCTACAGGTACAAGTACAGCAGGTAACGGTGTCACAGCGACTTCTGCTCTGTCCTGTTTTCAACATGCAGTGTATCAGCTGACGTAGCTTCAGCCCACTTTAACAAAAAAGTATTGTCCTTAGAATAAGTTCCAACGCACTCATCCACCCGGTTCTGCATCAAAGAAGCATCAGATTACATGATATTATACAGTTAAACCCTTTATGATTGTAAGTAAGGATCTTTAAAGTAGCAGTACTTTTCCTAATTTCACATCCAGCAGACACAGAGCAGCCATTCATTTGGAGTCATTTTGTTTCCACCCGATGAGTGTAAGTTCAATATTCACTCTGCTGCTCAACATGCCACTATGTTCATCAGCTCAAGTTGTTCACATTCACTGTTTGTAATCGTACCTAAGAAAAGTAACGCACTATAATCTGCAAGTTGGGTCAAACGAACACAGAAGGAGATTGCTGTTTGTGTCCCAGTCAAGGTTTTGTTACGTAACTTACGTACTTAGCTATAACATGTACGTAAGTTACGTACTTAGCTAACACACGTACGTAAATTACGTACTTAGCTAACACACATAGGCCTACGTAAGTTACGTACTTAGCTAACACCACGTACGTAAGTTATGTACTTAGCTAACACCACGTATGTAACTTAAGGTATGAGTAAAATAAATGAATGAAAAACACTGTTCTCCGTGATTTGAGTTAATTCAGCACATTTATTCTCAAGGGACAGTCTTTTAATGGAACTGTCTCTGAGGTATCTGGGTCCTCTGAAACCACAGTGGAGTGGGTCAAGCCCTGGAAGAACTAACCCGGTTCAGTTACTAATCTCGGACAAGCCTATATACAGTGTGTCGTGTATGAAGGGAGCCCAGATTCAGCTCAGCAGCACTGCGGCAGGAAGACAGAGCAGACCACTTGGAGCTCAGAGGGGATGACAGTAAAAAAAAGACAAAAAAAGAGAATGTCTGAGTTTCCTAACTTTTGCAGACAGTAAATCTTTGTGGTTATTTTTACATGTCAGTATAAGATGAAGGAAGATGAGCCTTCAAAGAAATTCTGTTGTTCTCATAGCTTTTTCTTCTTTACAGTCTGACGCTTTCACATTACTATCAGTCGGCCTTGGCACGCAACATAGAGTCAGGGACACAATATATTCCATGCAGTAAATGATCTCCTTCAACCCTGCTGTAGCAGCTGACTTCAACAAATCCTGTAGTCTTTCTTTAAAAGATGAACAACATTCAATATCGTACTTTATGACTTTTAATCCCTAGTTTGGGTCAAGCTCCAAGAAATCCTGATCAGATATTTACCGTAATTCAACTCAATGGCAGCTTCTGTTGTTGAGGACATTAAAGGTGCAATGTGTAAAATCAAGCCAGAAATTTTATTTGGAAATAAAATGTAAAAATTGACTCGCATTTCAACAGAACATGATTACAGTGTTGACTCTTATGTCAAAGATGTCTGTGTATTGCAGAGATTTGTACTGAAATGATCATGCTCTTATGTAATAAGTAGCTTTTTTATTAACTGATGACTACATTTTGATCGCATGGACCCAGTAGTAAAAATGAAATGCTGCCCCCCATTAGTTTGAAACATGTGGCCAGATCTTACCCATTGCACCTTTAAACAACGGTTGGAGTAGAAATCCTCATGAGGACTAAACTTCATGCTTCGTGCTCCTTCAAACCGTATTACCCCTTCAATGAGGAGATTGGTAACCTCATTGCAAACATTATGGTGTCAACTCTACTAACTTAACGATATCCATGAAGAGCAGGCCAGTGAATATCTGAGCTGACGTCAACGCAGCTCATATTGAAGAGACGGAGAGGTGAGAGTAACAGGAAGAGGAGGGAGGAAGAGGGGCGCTGTGGTGAAGGGGAGCTGAGAATGCCAAAGGGAGGAAAACGGGACAGACAGAGGAGGGAATGCAAAAAAAGGAGAGAAAGAACAGAGGACTATTGTATGTAGTGTAAATGGATACTGATCTGGTCACACCAGCACAAACCCACCTGAGAGAGAGAGGACGAAGGAAAGCAGAGGGAGCTGGATTAGAAAAGTGTCGATATTAAGTGTGAAAGTCTACTGGTGCCAGAATATACAGAACCCAAACCAGTCCAACCTGCATGTATGTGATTATAGAAATACAACCGACTATCACCGGCTCAAAAAAGCACATGTTGTTGTGGTAATAAAAGAACCTGTCTTGCAACTGTCTTTGTCCATCTGGCCGCACACAACGTGGTTCCACCAAATGCTAATAGAAGAATGCTGACACGCTCACAATAGCAAGGTTTAAATGCTAATGCTAAGCAGGTGTACTGTTTACCATGTTCTTCATTGGCATGTGTTAGCATGCTAACATTAGCCAGTAACCACATAGTACAGCTGAGGCATGGTATAGTTTATAGTGCAGCAATGAGTCCTAAAACTCAGAAATGACAATGTTTGCACGTCCGGTTCCCTCGTCTCAAACTCAATAATTGTGTTGTTGGTAAGTTTGCTTCAAATAAGGTGTGGTAACCGAGCTTAAGATAATTTAACAGTTTGTTTTATTACATAAAATATGTCAGTGCTTCAGTGCTTTTGACGTTTTTAGGCATTTTAAAAAAGTCATTTGCTAAATGAGACTACTTACTGTCATTATTGCGATTTTCAGCCTTTAGCTAGGTGAAGCCATGTGACCGTGGTGTAGATGGTTTGAAGCTTAGTGTTAGCTTTCAACTTCTGCTGATTGTATTCACGCTTCAAAAATCATAAATTTGGTGTTCATTTGGGAATATTATCTTCCTGAGAAAACAGTGCAAGTTAACAATTTAACAAATTTAACATTTTCTACAACAATCCAAAAATCAATGGCATTTTGTCAAGGGAACCAATGCGATGCTAACATCACCCCTGCACCACTCTGTTATATCACAGTATTAGGCAAATTGAAATTCTAACCCAATGATGGCTCTCGATTAAAAGTTATTATAAATCATCCTGAAGGGAACATGAATGTCTTTACTAAATTCCATTGCAATCCACCAAATAGTAGTTGAGATATTTGACTAAAATCCTCAAATTTCAACCTCACAGTGGTGCTCGAAGAAAAAAGGTCCAGCAATCACCACATTCTGTTGGATATGTCCTCTGAGGACCATGAATATCTGGACAAAATGTCAACTGACTTAATGGATGTTGAAACCTTTCAGTCTTGGCCAAAGTGGTGGAACCATTGGCGGACAGACAGATCCACCGACAAGAGCGGCTTTGCCATCCATAGTCTAAAAGTCTTTCTACACAAATGGCAGATAGGAGAGCTACATTATTTAAATGATGGGTTATTTGGAATGTGTTTTTCTGGCTATTTTAAAATAACATCTTTAGAAATAATTAATGTCCTTTCAGGAACTTTGTTCCTGTATTCCTTTAGTTTTAGCTGCAACAGTCAGTGGCGTAACGCTAAAATCTAAGCCCCGTACATACAGTGGGCCCCCTACCCTTTTAATACATCCAGGGTCAGACCTGTACAAATGCCAATGCAATGGTGGTGGTGAGGATCAGTGATGAAGTCTGCACAATCTTAAATTTCATATATTTCTCATATTATTTCAGCTCTCCTTTGCCGACATACAGAGATTTCTGTGTGAAGCTTCCACTGGGAGGCTATACAACTTTATCGACCATTATTTATGCCAAAGTTTTCAGGTCTTATAAAAAATATTCATGGTTTTGTGAAGCATCTAGTCCTGTGGAGTAATTCCAGTAAGGGGTCTCAGTTTATAGGAACCAGGCTAATGTGCAATACGTCATATTACAGTAATTATACTGTGAGTCCGAAAAGGTAATGGAACCTTATTTAAGCAGAGGATGTACATCACACTTCATTTGACTAATGACTGGTCGAGTGACTTTATATGGCAACTGCAGAAATATCTTTATAAAGAAGTTTTGAACACTATTGAGGAGCTTTATCACAGTTTTCTACCAGTCTGAAGTAAGTGGGAAAGTTGGGAAACTACATATTCAACAAAACCTGGGAGCAATAAAAGAGGTTTCACATCTGGTTTCTCTCTCTTTTTTTCTTTTGGTCTGATTCATATTTCTCTTTCACTACAGGGGAAGACGAGGTATGAGCAGAGGAGTGCAAACAGAGGGAGACTGGACAAAAAAACAGTTCACACCTTCAGCATGTGTGTGTGTGTCCTGATTAGATGATAGGGGCTGCTCTGCTGTCAAAACAAGCCACAGATGTACCTGAACACACACACACACACACACACACACAAACAAGCCGGTCGCTGTGTGCTCTGGACTGACTGTGCTGGAGCAAAGCTGCTACAACACACAGTTTACAACGTGTACTTTAATCTGAATATTTCGTTTTGAGTCAGTGAACATGAAAGGGACATGTGTTTATATTAAAATACATTTATATAGACAAATCCGAGTGTGCTGGCAAATCCCATCTGCCTTCGTCCAATCAGCACGCAAACATCATCCCAGATTAGTTAAAAGAGAGACTGAATAAGTAACAGAAACATTTTCACTTTCTTCTAACCCTGTTTTCCGGCGTAATTGTGGCATTGAACGTCACACCAGAAAAAAGAATAGGAGGAAGTCTATTGTTTGTTTTAGATTGTTTTCCCACGTTTAAGAAAAAACTACATATCATTTTGGTTAAGAAAATGATATACACACTTTTTTTCACAAGACACGGTGTCTTTTATCAGCTGCTCCAACAACAAACTGAGTCTTTGGAATAATCCGGGGCCGCCGCATGCCTCACCAGACGTGGGACAGAAGCGCTACTTTACTGTTTTAAAAAATTTTTTTTTTACCAAAGCAGAACAGTGTTTTGAGACTGAATTACTTCCATATAAACACAGACTAGAGTTTAATGACTCCCTGGGACTAACCCAAACATTTCTGCTTTCGCTGTCAGTGTGAATGTTCAGTTCCACTCTGCCACCGCAGTAATGCCACATGCCTCTTCTCTAGTGACCCAACAGCAGTTTAATACTATTTGTTCTCCACTGAAGTTACACTGGACAGCTTTTTGTCAGCCTATAACGGAATATATACATGGGAGTTTAGTAGGAACTGTAGTCGGGGGAGGGGTTTATTTATATTTAAAGGAACAGTGGGGAACAGAAAGAGGGCTCTGTTGGCAGAAATGTAAAATAATATTCATAGCTATGTTTTTCTTTCATGTTTTTTACATTATCGTAGTTCTTGTAAAGGGAGGAGTCCTACACATTGCTCCTTTAACGTTTCTATTAGGGCCAGCTGGTTAAGACTGCTTCGGTTAGGTTGTATTCTGGTGTCCTGTGTGAGATCTAACTCCAGCTGCCAAACTCCCATTACAATACATGATCTAGGTGTAATGAATTCATTCAAACTCTCAAAATTTCCACTTACCTGGCCTCGTGTTGCTTGCTATTTTCACTGTTAGCGTTAAGTAAGTAAAGACTAGTCTTTGTGTTCAAACCGGTGTCTCTTTAGTGGCTTTATCCTCTAGGTTCCTCCTCCAGATTCTCCAGCACAGCGTTGATAGTCCCTGTGCTAGTGTATTGTCTGAAAGATTTACTATTGAACACTTATCCCCTTTTTAAAAATAAAGAAACGTCTTATCAAACTGTGGACCATTAGCAGATTAAAACGCCTTTGACATCTGTTGATCACTACTCTCATCACTCCCTTCATATGGTTTCAGTAGTAAAGAGGGATGCAAGCACTGCTTTTGTGTGTGTGTGTGTGTGTGTGTGTATGTCTGTGTGTGTGTAGTATTTAAAGGTACATACTGAGCTGAAATAAACTAAGAACTGATGACTGTTACTGTAAAGCAACAATAAACTATAACACTGACTTACTAAAACTGAATGGACTTTTTTTCTTCTACTTGTGAACCAAAAGAACACACCAATTCCTCCTGTTTGAAGAACATTTTTATCAAAACTACAGTGCCCCGCCCACACACACACACACACACACACATCCTATTTTGGGGAATTGCTGAGCCTTTCTTCAAAATGAAAGGATCTATTTGTGAGCCATATTTACAGATTCATGTCTTCAGTCAGAACCAATGTGCTCGAGGCTCAGTGCCACAGACAGCAAAGGTGAAGTCAGAGAGTATTCCATTGTTAGTTTGTTCCTTTTCGTGGGATTACTGGACCAAAGAAGAAGAATATGGAGTAACACCTAAATACGGAGCATTAGCTGATAAGATAAGATAAGATAATCCTTTATTAGTCCCTCAGTGGGGAAGTTACAGGATTACAGCAGCATTGCTCACAGTAATAAGTAAAAAACAAGTAGTATAATAACAGAAATAAGATAAAAGAGTAAAAACAAGAAGAATATTATATATACAGAGTAGAAATAGAATAAAGTGGATAAGGTGTATAAAATAAATAAAAAAATTAAAAAGTACTTAAACGTATTATTGCACCAGTGGGTGGGCTAAAGTGCTGTTCAGTGCGAAGTCCAAAGTGTTCTAAGTGATTGTGGCCTACTGGGAGCTCAGCTTGTTGTGTAGCCTGACAGCAGCGGGGAGAAAGGACCTGCGGTACCTCTCCCCCAGACACCGGGGATGAATCAGCCGGTGGTCCATCAGGGACGATAGCTTAGCCATCATCCTCCTGTCCCCCACCACCTCCACAGTATCCAGAGGACACCCCAGCACGCTGCTGGCCTTCCCCACCAGTTTGTCCAGTCTCCTCCTGTCAGCTGCTGTGATGCCGCTGCACCAGAAGACCACTCCATAAAAGATGGCTGATGCCACCACCGAGTCGAAGAAGGTCTTCAGGAGTGCTCCCTGCACCCCAAAGGACCTCAGTCTCCTCAGCAGAAAGAGTCTGCTCTGTCCCTTCTTGTAGAGTGCATGAGCGTGGTCAGACCAGTCCAGTTTATTGTTCAAGTGAACACCCAGGTACTTATAAGACTTCACAATCTCAATGTCCAGTCCCTGGATGCTCACTGGTGTTGGAGGAGGGCGTTTACCCCGGCGGAAGTCCACCACCAGCTCCTTGGTCTTGCTAGAGTTGATCTGGAGGCTGTTCCGCTGGCACCATCCTAAGAAGTCCTGGTTCAGTTCCCTGTACTCCCTGTCATCATCGGCCGAGATGAGGCCAACGATCGCAGAGTCGTCAGAGAACTTTTGCAGGTGGCAGTTGGCAGAGTTGTGTTTGAAGTCCGATGTGTAGATGGAGAAGAGGAATGGAGCCAGAACGGTTCCCTGTGGAGCCCCTGTGCTGCAGCACACCCGATCTGACTCACACTCCCGTATCCGCACATACTGTGGACGGTTGGTGAGGTAGTCCAGGATCCATGCAGTGAGGTGGTGTTCCACCCCGGTCTGCTTCAGCTTGTCCCTCAGGAGCAAAGGCTGAATGGTGTTGAAGGCACTGAAGAAGTCGTAGAACATGACTCTCACAGTGCTTCCAGCCTTTTCCAGGTGAGAGAGGCATCCCTGCAGCAGGAAGATGACGGCGTCGTCCACCCCGATGCCAGATTGGTAAGCGAACTGAAGTGGGTCCAGGGATGAGCTCACAAGGGGGCGGAGATGGACAAGGACCAGCCTCTCCAGGGTCTTCATCAGGTGGGATGTCAACGCCACCAGCCTATAGCTGTTGAGGTCCTTGGGCCGTGGGGTCTTTGGTACCGGTACCACGCAGGATGTCTTCCATAACTGTGGTACTTTCCCCAGCCTCAAGCTCAAGTTGAAGATGTGCTCCGCTATCCCGCACAGTTTGTCTGCGCAGGATTTGAGGAGCCTTGAGCTGATGCCATCTGGACCCGTGGCCTTCCTCACCTTGATCCTCCTCAGTTCCTTCCTCACCTGGTGACGGGACACACTGGGGGGTGTGGTGCTGTGAGGTGTTGGAGTGGGGGTGGGTTTCCGGTCGAAGAGTGCTGAGTATGAGTATGAGAGGTGTGAAGGGGGGCCGAGTGCTGTAGAAAGGGGGGAGGTGCAGGGGGAGGTGGGGTAATCCACAGGGGGTGCAGATGATGGGGGCTGCAGCGGCCGCAGCAGGGAGGTCTGGGTGGGGGGAGGGGTGGATGGCTGGTCAAATCTGTTAAAAAATGAGTTCAGATCATTCACCCACTTATGGTCCCCCTCAGGCTGTTGGTTGAGCCCTTGAAGTGATTGTGGCCCTCAACTCACGGGGAACATCGGGTCTCTCCACGGGTAGTAGCACCGCCGCGTCCCGGAATGCTAACAGCTGGTCCCTTGTGAAAACAACAATTGGACCATGGCTGCATGCTGGGTCCCCAGACACGGAGGTGAAAAGTTTGATTAGCAGCAGATAGACCACGACAAGCTCGACGTGTCTAGCTGCCATAATGTACCGATTAGGAACGGTAACTAATATGACGGGGAAAAAAACGACAAGAAGTAACAAAATAACATAATATAAGCATAATATTGTGGGTTAGGGTTAGGGTTAGGTAAATGAAACAAGGGGGGGAGACCCCGTTGGATAACGGGGAATCCCTATTGCACGGGCCGTCACTGCCACCCCGGGAAACTGCACCCTCCCTAACGCTCGTTAAGCCCTCCCGGCTCTCTGGAATTTAGTTTGGAAATCCACGATTTCTCTGCTCTCCTTCTCTGGCCTGCGGACCATTCCGGATTGCACTCAATGTTCATGACATTGAATGCTGTCCAGCCATGGACCATAAAATGCTTGACCAACGGAGTCTCTGTTTTTTTCTTGTGGAGGATATTGTATTTGTGCTGTGCGCACCTTGTTGCAATGTTGTTCCTTGTTTCCCCCACATATTGAATGGAACATACCTTGCATTCGACCAAGTATATACAGTTTTTGGATTCATAATTTCCTGTGTTGAGGTTTCTGAATATTTCCCCCGACTTGTGGTTTCTGAACCATTTACGGTGATTAAAATATTCCGCCTGTTTGTGTTTAATTTTTGTTAAAGGAGCGATTTTTGCCCTAATTAACCTATCTTTTATGTTTGGGTTCCTTCTGAATGCTGTAATGATACTGTGGTCCTGTAGGATATCTGTTCCTCGAATTCCAGATTGGAAGTTTCTCCTGATATTCTGCGCCACCTGTACTGTTGATGGTGAGTAAGTGGTAATAAAGGGCAGATTGGTCGTGATGATTATTGGTTTGGTCTCCAGAAATGTCTTGGCACAAGCCCTTAAGAAAGATCTCTGGTACCCTCTGCTGGTCAGTGCATGAAATAGAGTCTGAGAAGCTGTTTTAAAATCACTGATTTGGGTGCAAATCCTATGGAACCTCAACAATTGGGACTTAATGAGTCCTGCAAATGTGTGTTTGGGGTGAAAGCTACTCTTATGGAGTAATGCGTGGGTGTCTGTCGGTTTAAAGAAAACTTTGATGTCAAGTCTATTTGTGAGGTCAAAGTCCGGTCCTTTAAAAGTCGTAGTGTCTAAGAAGTCAACCGAATTGAAGCTCTGAGTGGATTTAATTTTAATCGAGTCCCTGTGGTTATTTAATGTCTTGAGGAATTCCTCAAATTCTGTTTCAGAATGAGTCCAAATTCCCCAGATGTCGTCCAAATAGCGGTAGTAGTGTAGAGGTTTGAGGTCACAGGACTTAAGTGCTGACTCCTCCCAGTCTGCCATGAAGATGTTGGCGTAAGCCGGGGCAAATTTCTTCCCCATGGCTGTCCCTTTGGTCTGTAGGTACCACTCCTCGTTGAATAGAAAGTCGTTCTTCGTTAGGTTAATGTTGAGTAGTTGGAGGAGTTCTTTCTCGGGTCTGTGTTTGTCCGGGTACTTCTGGAACTGTTTTCTTAATGGCTTGGAGGCCCTCTGTCAACTCAATGTTTGTATATAGACTATCTATGTCTATAGTGAAGAGGATTGCATCCTTTGGAAGAGTAAGTTTCTTAACCCGTTCAACAAAATAATATGTATCTTTGATGTAACTAGGATGTAGAGTGGAGAGCGGGTTAAGAAAAGAGTCTAAATATTCCGCCGTACAATATGTTTCACTACTACAGTCCGAAACGATAGGGCGACCTGGTGGGATTTTGTGGGGAACGCTCCATTTCTCTGGCTCCTTGTGGATCTTTGGCAGCATGTAGAATATTCTGGCCCTGGGAACAGGGGGTCCAGCTAAGTAAGTCTTCTGTTTAAAATCTATGAATTTTTTGTCATAAAGAGACTGTAGTATTTTTTTGACTTCTGGAATTGTGTCGGGATAGATTGGTTTCTCTAATTTAGTGTAATATTTTTTATCATTGAGCTGTCTGTAGCCCTCCCATAAGTAATTGTTCCTGTCTTGGATCACGACCGAGCTGCCCTTGTCTGCCGGTTTAATGATAATCTGTTTGTTTTTAGAAAGAGCTGTAAGAGCCTCCATTTCTAAATCCTCTAGATTGTTTGCCACCTTGTGCACATAGAATCTGTTTTTGAGGTATCTGTCATTAGCATGAATAATTCCCTTAATTTCCTGTGGTAGATTTGTGAGAGGGGGGGTCCATGTGGACCGTTGAGTGAAAGGTTTAGCCCTTCTGTCGTGTGCCCCTTCATAGTACGCTGCTAGTTTGAGTTTCCTATGATAATTTTGGATATCCAATTTAGTTTGTTCCTTAATATGCTTGTTGGTGCCTAATGATGGAATAAAGTTTAATCCTCTAGCCAGAACTGAGAGTTGCTCCTTAGTGAAGCAGGTATTTTTAGTTAAATTAATCACAGATTTATCCCCCTCCTGTGGTGGCAGGTTTATGGGGACATTCAATTTAAAATACAACACCAGTGGTCCAGAATCACCTTCGCCGTCTCCGGGGTCCAGTGGATGTTGTCTGGGTTCGTGTGGAACTGCGAGACTGGCAGCATCGGGATGTGGTCCTCGAGGGTGGCGATGTAGATGTTGAGTTGGTCCAGACGCTTCCTTTCTTTTACCGGCAGGCCAGGGTCATAATTGACTTGTGGGATGTAAATCCGGGTGCAGGGGAATTGTCTCCGTGCCATTCTCATCATTCCCTGAAGCTGTTTGATGGCCGTCTGTTCCGTCTTCTGTACTCTGTTACAGATCCCGAAGGACAGGATCATGATGTCGACCTCCACCTCCGATGAGATGGACTCCAGAATAGCCTCTCCGTTCCTGAAAGTGGCCCCTGGGAATGAGTCTATTTGTAGATCAGCAATGTCATATGCCGGGAATCTGCTTAAATTTGAGTCTCCTATGATAACCAATCTCTTTCTAATGTTCATAGTCCAGTCTTTTATCTTGTTGTTTGAAGAGAGGTGCTGTGTGGTTTGATGAGGTCTTGTTGCTGTTGGTGTTGAGAGTCCACCTGTGGGTGATGAAGATGGGGGTGAGGCCAGGCGGGTCTGGACTGCCGACTGAATTTTCCTCACTGTTACCGGTGTAAAGATGGAGTTGCTTGTCGGTTCCCCCTCAAAAAGTCTGTCTAGCTCTGTGTTCGTGGATTCATCCGAAGAGTCCCCGACCGGCAGCTCCTTTTGGCTGCAAGGTGCGGAGTGAGAGCGTGGCTTGGTCCGAATTTTCGGAGACAAGGAGAAGGAGGGGCCCTTTACAAGTGGGCGTGGCAATATTTGTCTTGGTCTCTGTGCGAGAGGGAGAAGTTGTTCTGGTGTGGATGTGATCTCCAACCTGTCAGGCGTGGCGCCGCTGTCTTGAGATGATGAGGATTCTTCCTCTGGGTTGCAGGTCTGTAGTGGGCGGTCCTTCTGTGCCACCGCGGCTTGTGTGGGGGGCACAGTGTTTTCCCGGACTTGTGTGTTTGTTGCATGAGCAGGTGCCTCCTCCCGTTCTCCTTGTCTGACTGCTGCAGTCCCTCTGGCTCGAGGAGGTGGAGGTGCAGGCTGCTCATCCTGTGAGGGAAGAGGCCACTCAGGGAGGGTCTCATCGAGAGGAGGGGGCGATCCCCTCTCTGCTGCTGAGGATGGAGGCTCCGATGATGAGCTGTTCTCCCTGTTGTGCATCTCTATTGCCTCTGTGATGACTGTCTCTGCTTCACGTATTGTCTTATTAGTCAGTCTCTTTCCAAAATTCCGTTTGGCCCATTTTGAAGCGATCTCGAAGGGCTCCCGCCATTCTTTGGTCGTGAGTGTGTTAAAGTCCTCCATTTGAGCCTTTGAAGTTTCCTCGTAGTGTTCCCTGAGAATGGTCAGAGTATTGTCGGCCCATTCTTCAGCAGTTGTCTTCAATGCGTTTTTTAATCCGTGCATTAGGCAGCGCAGGTTTAATTAAATTGGCTAAATGCCTCATAGTTTTCCTAATTGTGAAGGGAGGATCTCTTCCCGTTATATTAATATAGTGGTGGACCGTCTTTATTACCTTGTGCAAGATGTGACATTTTCTTGCGAAATCTGGGTCGTTTGATTTCTGCCTGTCCTGTTGCGGCTCGTCGCGGCTGGAGGAGCCGTGGTGCTGCGTCGCTTCCCCTCTGCTGTCGCTGGAGCGGTCTCCTCCGTGTCGGTCTTTGCCGTTTCTTTTCTTTTTCTGTTGTTCCCCTGTCGGTTCCCGGTGGGTATCGGTGCCATCCGAGCGTGAAGCTCCTTCGTGACGCCTGTTCCCACTGTAGCTCCGACGCGGAGAAACATTATCAAAGTCTTTGTCGCGTTGGCTTCTGCCGCTCGCGGCAGGGGCGCGCGCTCCGCGGGAGCGAAAAGGTAAGTTATCCTGCTCGTTATCATTGTCCGTGTCTCTTCGGCGTCTGCCGTGTGTGGAAGGGGCTCGTGTCTCCCGCGAGCGATCAGGTGAGTAGCGGTGAGACCTGTCAAACTTTCTTTCTTCTTCGCGTCGGCGGTCGCCGCTCGCGGCCGGGACGTGCGTTCTACGGGAGCGTTCCGGTATACTCCGGTGCCAATTATTATTGTCTGTGTCCCGACGACCTCCGCCGTATGTGGCTGGGGCCCGTGCCTCCCGGAAGCGTACCGGTGAGTGATGATACGAATAATAAAAGTCTCTGTCGGGTCGGCGTTCGCCACTAGCGGCTTGGGCGCGCGCTCCGCGGGACCGCACAGGCGAGTCTCGACGCGGCTCATAAGTGTCATTTCTGCGGTCGGAAAAGTGTCTATTGGGTCTTCTTACCGGGCTCCGCTGATATTTGCGGTGATCCTGCTGATGGTTGGAATGGTCCAGATGTGCGCGAGGTTCTTCTCGGCGTTTGGTCGAATTATTTCTCCCTTTTTCCTCCGTTGGAAGATTCCTCCCGGACGCCGTTGCGCGCGTCCGGTCATGGCTGCGGCTGCGCTCCCTGCGCCCCCATGGGGAGGATGGTCTTTTTTGTGAGTCCTGTTGGTCGAGTCTTATCCCGGTCCTGGTCACTGAAGCATACGATCTTTGGGCTGGGCGTGAAGAGCTGCGATGTGTGGCCCGGGGGATGTCGCGTCGCGCTGCGTTCCGCTCGTCATGTCTGCTGTGCGCGCGACCGGCATTTCTTCCATCGGTCCGCTCATCGCGCACCCGGTGGCCCGAGGATGTCCTACCTCTGTGAGAGGATGCAGTCCTCTTGCGGGGGTCCGGGCTATGACGGCGGGGTCTACGGCCTCTGCTGTACTCCACCGTGGTCCAGTTCTCGTGTCGTTCATGGTTGCGGGATGTCATGCTAAAGGCTAATGAGGCGCACCTGGTGCGTGACCGTGAAAAAAGTTCTCCGAAGCTTAGTTTTACCTTTTATTCAGGTCTGTTGCTTAAACAAGCATAAAACAATAAACAACAAAATAATGACGACGTTTCGGTTTGCATAAACCTTCATCAGGTCAGAAAATAAAATAAAATACAATGGCTCTGTACTAATCTAATTAGTTACAGGTTGTGGAGAAGTGCTGGACAAAGCGTGCTCCTAGCATGCTCTGAGAAAGCGGAAGAAGGCAGGTGGACTTCCGTTCTGTGAGAGGTCAAAGGTCCCAGCATGTACCTCTAAACATGTGACCCACCAGCATCCCTCAATTCCGAATACACATTCAACAGGTATTTTCAGGTATTTACAATGTATAGATTAACATGTACATGAATGCATGATATAACATATTGCCGTGAAATAAAGACCACATTGGATTGGACCATTGTAATGCACGCTTCTGTACAATTGTCACAATCCTTTAATGCATGAACTTAAATCTGTCTTGTACCAGGTAAGTATTCAATAAACATTGTGTATACAGAAAATCATATTCAACAAGAGGGGGGTCTTTTTTTATTATTGGTTGGAGTCCAGACCTACACCCCACTTGGTTGTGGTAAGTGGAAAGCTACTGGGCTAGGTGATCATAAATCATCACGGTTGTGATTAGGGCCGAAAATTGAATAAAGTTTTAATTAGTGCTTCACAAAGGTTGTGTTTAGGGCCGAAAATTGAATAAGTTTTCATTAGTGCTTCACAAAGGTTGTGTTTAGGGCCGAAAATGAGTATGTTTTAATTAGTGCTTCACAAAGGTTGTGTTTAGGGCTGAAAATTGAATAAGTTTTAATTAGCGCTTCACCAAGGTTGTGTTTAGGGCCGAAAGGTGAAAATAGTTTTTTAGTATTTCACCCGGTTGGGGTTAGGGCCGTGGAATTTAGGGAATATCATCCTCTGTGGTTGAGTTTAGGTTTGTATCAAGATGCCCATCTAGTGATAAGGGAAGAGAGCCAAGAGGGTCCCATCCGAGCGCAGGAGGAGCACCGCCGAGGAGGACTGGAGGCACTGGCTGGTTAGGTAAATGAAACAAGGGGGGGAGACCCCGTTGGATAACGGGGAATCCCTATTGCACGGGCCGTCACTGCCACCCCGGGAAACTGCACCCTCCCTAACGCTCGTTAAGCCCTCCCGGCTCTCTGGAATTTAGTTTGGAAATCCACGATTTCTCTGCTCTCCTTCTCTGGCCTGCGGACCATTCCGGATTGCACTCAATGTTCATGACATTGAATGCTGTCCAGCCATGGACCATAAAATGCTTGACCAACGGAGTCTCTGTTTTCTTCTTGTGGAGGATATTGTATTTGTGCTGTGCGCACCTTGTTGCAATGTTGTTCCTTGTTTCCCCCACATATTGAATGGAACATACCTTGCATTCGACCAAGTATATACAGTTTTTGGATTCATAATTTCCTGTGTTGAGGTTTCTGAATATTTCCCCCGACTTGTGGTTTCTGAACCATTTACGGTGATTAAAATATTCCGCCTGTTTGTGTTTAATTTTTGTTAAAGGAGCGATTTTTGCCCTAATTAACCTATCTTTTATGTTTGGGTTCCTTCTGAATGCTGTAATGATACTGTGGTCCTGTAGGATATCTGTTCCTCGAATTCCAGATTGGAAGTTTCTCCTGATATTCTGCGCCACCTGTACTGTGGATGGTGAGTAAGTGGTAATAAAGGGCAGATTGGTCGTGATGATTATTGGTTTGGTCTCCAGAAATGTCTTGGCACAAGCCCTTAAGAAAGATCTCTGGTACCCTCTGCTGGTCAGTGCATGAAATAGAGTCTGAGAAGCTGTTTTAAAATCACTGATTTGGGTGCAAATCCTATGGAACCTCAACAATTGGGACTTAATGAGTCCTGCAAATGTGTGTTTGGGGTGAAAGCTACTCTTATGGAGTAATGCGTGGGTGTCTGTCGGTTTAAAGAAAACTTTGATGTCAAGTCTATTTGTGAGGTCAAAGTCCGGTCCTTTAAAAGTCGTAGTGTCTAAGAAGTCAACCGAATTGAAGCTCTGAGTGGATTTAATTTTAATCGAGTCCCTGTGGTTATTTAATGTCTTGAGGAATTCCTCAAATTCTGTTTCAGAATGAGTCCAAATTCCCCAGATGTCGTCCAAATAGCGGTAGTAGTGTAGAGGTTTGAGGTCACAGGACTTAAGTGCTGACTCCTCCCAGTCTGCCATGAAGATGTTGGCGTAAGCCGGGGCAAATTTCTTCCCCATGGCTGTCCCTTTGGTCTGTAGGTACCACTCCTCGTTGAATAGAAAGTCGTTCTTCGTTAGGTTAATGTTGAGTAGTTGGAGGAGTTCTTTCTCGGGTCTGTGTTTGTCCGGGTACTTCTGGAATGTTTTCTTAATGGCTTGGAGGCCCTCTGTCAACTCAATGTTTGTATATAGACTATCTATGTCTATAGTGAAGAGGATTGCATCCTTTGGAAGAGTAAGTTTCTTAACCCGTTCAACAAAATAATATGTATCTTTGATGTAACTAGGATGTAGAGTGGAGAGCGGGTTAAGAAAAGAGTCTAAATATTCCGCCGTACAATATGTTTCACTACTACAGTCCGAAACGATAGGGCGACCTGGTGGGATTTTGTGGGGAACGCTCCATTTCTCTGGCTCCTTGTGGATCTTTGGCAGCATGTAGAATATTCTGGCCCTGGGAACAGGGGGTCCAGCTAAGTAAGTCTTCTGTTTAAAATCTATGAATTTTTTGTCATAAAGAGACTGTAGTATTTTTTTGACTTCTGGAATTGTGTCGGGATAGATTGGTTTCTCTAATTTAGTGTAATATTTTTTATCATTGAGCTGTCTGTAGCCCTCCCATAAGTAATTGTTCCTGTCTTGGATCACGACCGAGCTGCCCTTGTCTGCCGGTTTAATGATAATCTGTTTGTTTTTAGAAAGAGCTGTAAGAGCCTCCATTTCTAAATCCTCTAGATTGTTTGCCACCTTGTGCACATAGAATCTGTTTTTGAGGTATCTGTCATTAGCATGAATAATTCCCTTAATTTCCTGTGGCAGATTTGTGAGAGGGGGGGTCCATGTGGACCGTTGAGTGAAAGGTTTAGCCCTTCTGTCGTGTGCCCCTTCATAGTACGCTGCTAGTTTGAGTTTCCTATGATAATTTTGGATATCCAATTTAGTTTGTTCCTTAATATGGGTTAGGGTTAGGGTTAGGGTTAGGGTTAGGGTTAGGGTTAGGGTTAGGGTTAGGGTTAGGGTGTTAGGGTTAGGGTTAGGGTTAGGGTTAGGGTTAGGGTTAGGTAAATGAAACAAGGGGGGGAGACCCCGTTGGATAACGGGGAATCCCTATTGCACGGGCCGTCACTGCCACCCCGGGAAACTGCACCCTCCCTAACGCTCGTTAAGCCCTCCCGGCTCTCTGGAATTTAGTTTGGAAATCCACGATTTCTCTGCTCTCCTTCTCTGGCCTGCGGACCATTCCGGATTGCACTCAATGTTCATGACATTGAATGCTGTCCAGCCATGGACCATAAAATGCTTGACCAACGGAGTCTCTGTTTTTTTCTTGTGGAGGATATTGTATTTGTGCTGTGCGCACCTTGTTGCAATGTTGTTCCTTGTTTCCCCCACATATTGAATGGAACATACCTTGCATTCGACCAAGTATATACAGTTTTTGGATTCATAATTTCCTGTGTTGAGGTTTCTGAATATTTCCCCCGACTTGTGGTTTCTGAACCATTTACGGTGATTAAAATATTCCGCCTGTTTGTGTTTACTTTTTGTTAAAGGAGCGATTTTTGCCCTAATTAACCTATCTTTTATGTTTGGGTTCCTTCTGAATGCTGTAATGATACTGTGGTCCTGTAGGATATCTGTTCCTCGAATTCCAGATTGGAAGTTTCTCCTGATATTCTGCGCCACCTGTACTGTGGATGGTGAGTAAGTGGTAATAAAGGGCAGATTGGTCGTGATGATTATTGGTTTGGTCTCCAGAAATGTCTTGGCACAAGCCCTTAAGAAAGATCTCTGGTACCCTCTGCTGGTCAGTGCATGAAATAGAGTCTGAGAAGCTGTTTTAAAATCACTGATTTGGGTGCAAATCCTATGGAACCTCAACAATTGGGACTTAATGAGTCCTGCAAATGTGTGTTTGGGGTGAAAGCTACTCTTATGGAGTAATGCGTGGGTGTCTGTCGGTTTAAAGAAAACTTTGATGTCAAGTCTATTTGTGAGGTCAAAGTCCGGTCCTTTAAAAGTCGTAGTGTCTAAGAAGTCAACCGAATTGAAGCTCTGAGTGGATTTAATTTTAATCGAGTCCCTGTGGTTATTTAATGTCTTGAGGAATTCCTCAAACTTCTGTTTCAGAATGAGTCCAAATTCCCCAGATGTCGTCCAAATAGCGGTAGTAGTGTAAAGGTTTGAGGTCACAGGACTTAAGTGCTGACTCCTCCCAGTCTGCCATAAAGATGTTGGCGTAAGCCGGGGCAAATTTCTTCCCCATGGCTGTCCCTTTGGTCTGTAGGTACCACTCCTCGTTGAATAGAAAGTCGTTCTTCGTTAGGTTAATGTTGAGTAGTTGGAGGAGTTCTTTCTCGGGTCTGTGTTTGTCCGGGTACTTCTGGAATGTTTTCTTAATGGCTTGGAGGCCCTCTGTCAACTCAATGTTTGTATATAGACTATCTATGTCTATAGTGAAGAGGATTGCATCCTTTGGAAGAGTAAGTTTCTTAACCCGTTCAACAAAATAATATGTATCTTTGATGTAACTAGGATGTAGAGTGGAGAGCGGGTTAAGAAAAGAGTCTAAATATTCCGCCGTACAATATGTTTCACTACTACAGTCCGAAACGATAGGGCGACCTGGTGGGATTTTGTGGGGAACGCTCCATTTCTCTGGCTCCTTGTGGATCTTTGGCAGCATGTAGAATATTCTGGCCCTGGGAACAGGGGGTCCAGCTAAGTAAGTCTTCTGTTTAAAATCTATGAATTTTTTGTCATAAAGAGACTGTAGTATTTTTTTGACTTCTGGAATTGTGTCGGGATAGATTGGTTTCTCTAATTTAGTGTAATATTTTTTATCATTGAGCTGTCTGTAGCCCTCCCATAAGTAATTGTTCCTGTCTTGGATCACGACCGAGCTGCCCTTGTCTGCCGGTTTAATGATAATCTGTTTGTTTTTAGAAAGAGCTGTAAGAGCCTCCATTTCTAAATCCTCTAGATTGTTTGCCACCTTGTGCACATAGAATCTGTTTTTGAGGTATCTGTCATTAGCATGAATAATTCCCTTAATTTCCTGTGGCAGATTTGTGAGAGGGGGGGTCCATGTGGACCGTTGAGTGAAAGGTTTAGCCCTTCTGTCGTGTGCCCCTTCATAGTACGCTGCTAGTTTGAGTTTCCTATGATAATTTTGGATATCCAATTTAGTTTGTTCCTTAATATGCTTGTTGGTGCCTAATGATGGAATAAAGTTTAATCCTCTAGCCAGAACTGAGAGTTGCTCCTTAGTGAAGCAGGTATTTTTAGTTAAATTAATCACAGATTTATCCCCCTCCTGTGGTGGCAGGTTTATGGGGACATTCAATTTAAAATACAACACCAGTGGTCCAGAATCACCTTCGCCGTCTCCGGGGTCCAGTGGATGTTGTCTGGGTTCGTGTGGAACTGCGAGACTGGCAGCATCGGGATGTGGTCCTCGAGGGTGGCGATGTAGATGTTGAGTTGGTCCAGACGCTTCCTTTCTTTTACCGGCAGGCCAGGGTCATAATTGACTTGTGGGATGTAAATCCGGGTGCAGGGGAATTGTCTCCGTGCCATTCTCATCATTCCCTGAAGCTGTTTGATGGCCGTCTGTTCCGTCTTCTGTACTCTGTTACAGATCCCGAAGGACAGGATCATGATGTCGACCTCCACCTCCGATGAGATGGACTCCAGAATAGCCTCTCCGTTCCTGAAAGTGGCCCCTGGGAATGAGTCTATTTGTAGATCAGCAATGTCATATGCCGGGAATCTGCTTAAATTTGAGTCTCCTATGATAACCAATCTCTTTCTAATGTTCATAGTCCAGTCTTTTATCTTGTTGTTTGAAGAGAGGTGCTGTGTGGTTTGATGAGGTCTTGTTGCTGTTGGTGTTGAGAGTCCACCTGTGGGTGATGAAGATGGGGGTGAGGCCAGGCGGGTCTGGACTGCCGACTGAATTTTCCTCACTGTTACCGGTGTAAAGATGGAGTTGCTTGTCGGTTCCCCCTCAAAAAGTCTGTCTAGCTCTGTGTTCGTGGATTCATCCGAAGAGTCCCCGACCGGCAGCTCCTTTTGGCTGCAAGGTGCGGAGTGAGAGCGTGGCTTGGTCCGAATTTTCGGAGACAAGGAGAAGGAGGGGCCCTTTACAAGTGGGCGTGGCAATATTTGTCTTGGTCTCTGTGCGAGAGGGAGAAGTTGTTCTGGTGTGGATGTGATCTCCAACCTGTCAGGCGTGGCGCCGCTGTCTTGAGATGATGAGGATTCTTCCTCTGGGTTGCAGGTCTGTAGTGGGCGGTCCTTCTGTGCCACCGCGGCTTGTGTGGGGGGCACAGTGTTTTCCCGGACTTGTGTGTTTGTTGCATGAGCAGGTGCCTCCTCCCGTTCTCCTTGTCTGACTGCTGCAGTCCCTCTGGCTCGAGGAGGTGGAGGTGCAGGCTGCTCATTCTGTGAGGGAAGAGGCCACTCAGGGAGGGTCTCATCGAGAGGAGGGGGCGATCCCCTCTCTGCTGCTGAGGATGGAGGCTCCGATGATGAGCTGTTCTCCCTGTTGTGCATCTCTATTGCCTCTGTGATGACTGTCTCTGCTTCACGTATTGTCTTATTAGTCAGTCTCTTTCCAAAATTCCGTTTGGCCCATTTTGAAGCGATCTCGAAGGGCTCCCGCCATTCTTTGGTCGTGAGTGTGTTAAAGTCCTCCATTTGAGCCTTTGAAGTTTCCTCGTAGTGTTCCCTGAGAATGGTCAGAGTATTGTCGGCCCATTCTTCAGCGTTGTCTTCAATGCGTTTTTTAATCCGTGCATTAGGCAGCGCAGGTTTAATTAAATTGGCTAAATGCCTCATAGTTTTCCTAATTGTGAAGGGAGGATCTCTTCCCGTTATATTAATATAGTGGTGGACCGTCTTTATTACCTTGTGCAAGATGTGACATTTTCTTGCGAAATCTGGGTCGTTTGATTTCTGCCTGTCCTGTTGCGGCTCGTCGCGGCTGGAGGAGCCGTGGTGCTGCGTCGCTTCCCCTCTGCTGTCGCTGGAGCGGTCTCCTCCGTGTCGGTCTTTGCCGTTTCTTTTCTTTTTCTGTTGTTCCCCTGTCGGTTCCCGGTGGGTATCGGTGCCATCCGAGCGTGAAGCTCCTTCGTGACGCCTGTTCCCACTGTAGCTCCGACGCGGAGAAACATTATCAAAGTCTTTGTCGCGTTGGCTTCTGCCGCTCGCGGCAGGGGCGCGCGCTCCGCGGGAGCGAAAAGGTAAGTTATCCTGCTCGTTATCATTGTCCGTGTCTCTTCGGCGTCTGCCGTGTGTGGAAGGGGCTCGTGTCTCCCGCGAGCGATCAGGTGAGTAGCGGTGAGACCTGTCAAACTTTCTTTCTTCTTCGCGTCGGCGGTCGCCGCTCGCGGCCGGGACGTGCGTTCTACGGGAGCGTTCCGGTATACTCCGGTGCCAATTATTATTGTCTGTGTCCCGACGACCTCCGCCGTATGTGGCTGGGGCCCGTGCCTCCCGGAAGCGTACCGGTGAGTGATGATACGAATAATAAAAGTCTCTGTCGGGTCGGCGTTCGCCACTAGCGGCTTGGGCGCGCGCTCCGCGGGACCGCACAGGCGAGTCTCGACGCGGCTCATAAGTGTCATTTCTGCGGTCGGAAAAGTGTCTATTGGGTCTTCTTACCGGGCTCCGCTGATATTTGCGGTGATCCTGCTGATGGTTGGAATGGTCCAGATGTGCGCGAGGTTCTTCTCGGCGTTTGGTCGAATTATTTCTCCCTTTTTCCTCCGTTGGAAGATTCCTCCCGGACGCCGTTGCGCGCGTCCGGTCATGGCTGCGGCTGCGTTCCCTGCGCCCCCATGGGGAGGATGGTCTTTTTTGTGAGTCCTGTTGGTCGAGTCTTATCCCGGTCCTGGTCACTGAAGCATACGATCTTTGGGCTGGGCGTGAAGAGCTGCGATGTGTGGCCCGGGGGATGTCGCGTCGCGCTGCGTTCCGCTCGTCATGTCTGCTGTGCGCGCGACCGGCATTTCTTCCATCGGTCCGCTCATCGCGCACCCGGTGGCCCGAGGATGTCCTACCTCTGTGAGAGGATGCAGTCCTCTTGCGGGGGTCCGGGCTATGACGGCGGGGTCTACGGCCTCTGCTGTACTCCACCGTGGTCCAGTTCTCGTGTCGTTCATGGTTGCGGGATGTCATGCTAAAGGCTAATGAGGCGCACCTGGTGCGTGACCGTGAAAAAAGTTCTCCGAAGCTTAGTTTTACCTTTTATTCAGGTCTGTTGCTTAAACAAGCATAAAACAATAAAACAACAAAATAATGACGACGTTTCGGTTTGCATAAACCTTCATCAGGTCAGAAAATAAAATAAAATACAATGGCTCTGTACTAATCTAATTAGTTACAGGTTGTGGAGAAGTGCTGGACAAAGCGTGCTCCTAGCATGCTCTGAGAAAGCGGAAGAAGGCAGGTGGACTTCCGTTCTGTGAGAGGTCAAAGGTCCCAGCATGTACCTCTAAACATGTGACCCACCAGCATCCCTCAATTCCGAATACACATTCAACAGGTATTTACAATGTATAGATTAACATGTACATGAATGCATGATGTAACATATTGCCGTGAAATAAAGACCACATTGGATTGGACCATTGTAATGCACGCTTCTGTACAATTGTCACAATCCTTTAATGCATGAACTTAAATCTGTCTTGTACCAGGTAAGTATTCAATAAACATTGTGTATACAGAAAATCATATTCAACAAGAGGGGGGTCTTTTTTTATTATTGGTTGGAGTCCAGACCTACACCCCACTTGGTTGTGGTAAGTGGAAAGCTACTGGGCTAGGTGATCATAAATCATCACGGTTGTGATTAGGGCCGAAAATTGAATAAAGTTTTAATTAGTGCTTCACAAAGGTTGTGTTTAGGGCCGAAAATTGAATAAGTTTTCATTAGTGCTTCACAAAGGTTGTGTTTAGGGCCGAAAATTGAATAAGTTTTCATTAGTGCTTCACAAAGGTTGTGTTTAGGGTTAGGGTTAGGGTTAGGGTTAGGGTTAGGGGTTAGGGTTAGGGTTAGGGTTAGGGTTAGGGTTAGGGTTAGGGGTAGGGTTAGGGTTAGGGTTAGGTGTATATGATATTCACATAAATCTCCCCACGTCGTCCGCTGACTTCGCAGTTGAATAGAGACTTACGGCAATGCACTGGCCGACGCATATCACTTAGTATTCCCCTCGCCTTTACACTTTGACCCAGGAAATTGAATCTAATATACGGATTTAACCCGTTGCACAGAGTAATACGGAATAAAGGGGAGCAGAAATAGGAAGGGGTGGTGTGAATACGCCAAGAACCCTTCCTCGCTTGGATTAAGCGGTTCTGCATACCTATCCGACACTCCTTTGGAGGGGAGCGTCGGAAGGTAGGAGGGGATAAAGTGGATAAGTTTTGGTATCTAAGGGACTACAGTTTTAGGTTCTAAGAGGTTTTGAAGGTAAGGTAGAAGAGGTAATATTGTGGGTTGGGTTTAGGTAAGTGTTACAATGGTTAGGGTTAGGGTTAGGGTTAGGGTTAGGGTTAGGGTTTAGGGTTAGGGTTAGGGTTAGGGTTAGGGTTAGGGTTAGGGGTTAGGGTTAGGGTTAGGTGTATATGATATTCACATAAATCTCCCCACGTCGTCCGCTGACTTCGCAGTTGAATAGAGACTTACGGCAATGCACTGGCCGACGCATATCACTTAGTATTCCCCTCGCCTTTACACTTTGACCCAGGAAATTGAATCTAATATACGGATTTAACCCGTTGCACAGAGTAATACGGAATAAAGGGGAGCAGAAATAGGAAGGGGTGGTGTGAATACGCCAAGAACCCTTCCTCGCTTGGATTAAGCGGTTCTGCATACCTATCCGACACTCCTTTGGAGGGGAGCGTCGGAAGGTAGGAGGGGATAAAGTGGCTAAGTTTTGGTATCTAAGGGACTACAGTTTTAGGTTATAAGAGGTTTTTAAGGTAAGGTAGAAGAGGTAATATTGTGGGTTGGGTTTAGGTAA
Organism: Cyclopterus lumpus; assembly: GCF_009769545.1. Lineage (NCBI taxonomy): Eukaryota > Metazoa > Chordata > Actinopteri > Perciformes > Cyclopteridae > Cyclopterus > Cyclopterus lumpus. The sequence goes on along the minus strand of NC_046982.1, from coordinate 4,455 downwards.
GTGTTACAATGGTTGAGGTTAGTAAAAAAGATTGGGTTAGAGTTATATTCATTATTTAAGAATCGGGGTAAGGGTTAAGTAGTTAGGGTTAAGTTTGAGGTGCGTAATAGAATGGTTGAGGTTAGTAAAGAGGACTGGGTTAGGGTTAGATTTGTTATTTAGGAATTGGGGTTAGGGTTAAACGGTTAGGGTTAAGTTTTAGGTGCGTAATAGAATGGTTGAGGTTAGTATAAAGGATTGGGTTAGGGTTAGATAGGGTTAAGTTTGACGTGCGTAATCGAATGGTTGGGGTTAGTAAAAAGGATTGGGTTAGGGTTAGAATCGTTATTTAGGGGAAATGAACGAGTTGGTGGATAAATCGGAGGAGCAGAGGGTTGATATGGTTGATAGAGAATTCAGGTTAAAAGGTAGTTTATTATATCATGAATACTTAATTTAGATCATTGTATTTAGAGTCGAGGAAAGCTTGGTTTAACGATTGGTCTTTTCTAAGGTTCCATGTTAGGTATACAGTGACCCCTTTCTTCAAATTTTCTGCAAAGAACATGTTCGTCAGTTATGGACCTCAGGATCATTGAGTGTTTCGGCCATTATCACAAGACACCCTCTTCTGAGGAAGGCCCCCCTGGGATGATCAAGTCCCAGGCCGTGTTACTTTACAGCAAATATGAGGGGTCACTGGCTCGGTTTGAGGCCTGTAGGTTGTTAAGTCGTGCTTTTAGGCAGTTTGTTCAGGTTTAGTTTATTTAAGGGACTTTTAAGGGATAAGAATCAATGAATATCTATCATTAAGATTTGTGGTATCAGAATTGAAAGATTATAAGATTAGAGATTTTTTTACTTTTGCAGTATCAAAATTAAAATTTAAAATGTTAAAATAATTAAAGTATATTTTTTTATTTGGTTTAATTTTTACAATTATTATATTATATAAGGTCTATATAACTCATTTTGAGAATCCCTTCCTGTGCCCCATACACCGCACGACCCCAGGAAGGTTCTATTATAAGTGTTAAATGAGAGCCCTGGTCTATATTGGTGCAGTGTGTTTCGCTCGTGGTGCAGCTCATTAGTATGCGAAAAACAATATAAGCTTGTTTATTGTGATTAATGAACTAAAGTAACTTATGGTTAATGTGTGGGGTTATATATAAGAGGCAACTGTGTGTTAGTGTTTATAATTGTAGTCAGAAGTGTGTTTCGCTCGTGGTGCAGCTCATTAGTATGCGAAAAACGATATAAGCTTGTTTATTGTGATTAATGAACTGAAATAACTTATGGTTAATGTGTGGGGGTTATATATAAGAGGCAACTGTGTGTTAGTGTTTATAATTGTAGCCACGTTTTTTGAGTATAACACTGTTTTTAGTTCGTTTTTTTTAGGTTCACTGATCTTTAAATACTTATGGTTAATGTTTGGGGGTTGTATTAAGCACCTGTGTGTGGGTGTTTGTATTTATAACTGTGTAATAAGGATTTGTTGTAAGATAATCTTTGGAACAATCATGTTTTTGAATCTTTGGGGTCAAAGTTGAGGGGGCGGAGCTCATTAGTATGCGCATGCCTGGTTTTGGGTTGTTTACTTTGATTAATAATCTTAAATTAAAATTTAAAAGTGGATAATTGGTATTTTGTTAGCTGTAATAGGTTGGTTGTTATAGTATTGTTGTAGTTTCTAAATTATTTAACCTGTCCCCCACAGTTATAGTCGGTTCCCCAGCAGTCAAACCCGGAGAGCAGATTCGAAATCTTCGCGGCAGCCGAGCTGACCCCGGACCAGGTAAGCCCCCGGCAGAACCGACACCAAGTGAAGGAGATCAGGTAAGCTATCGTTCTATATTTCTAAGGGGGGCTATATGAGAGGTGGCGGTGTACGTAGTTTTTAAGTTTTCTCAATGTCCGTGGAAGCCAAATTCCGCAGTCAATGAAGGAAACCGCGTGGACCGCCAGAGACAACAGGGTTAACCCTTCGTGGCAGCATAGCTGACCTCGGTCCAAGACTGCCCCAGCGGAACCAACATTAGGCGCAGAAGAGAGCCCGGTTTGAGTTTTGATTTTCATTGGGCTAAGATTATTTAGACGTTAGGTTGGTTGTTATAGGATTGTTGTAGTTTCTATAGTTAACGTTAGCTTGGTTGTTATATGATTGTAGTAGTTATAAATTCTTATTATGTTGTAGTTTCTAAGTTATTTAATCTGTCTCCTACAGTTATAGTCGGTTCCCCAGCAGTCAAACCCAGAAAGCAGATTCGAAATCTTCGCGGCAGCCGAGCTGACCACGGACCAGGTAAGCCCCCAGCAGAACCGACACCAAGTGAAGGAGATCAGGTAAGCTATCGTTCTATTCTTCTATATTTCTAAGGGGGGCTATACGAGAGGGTGTGCATAGTTTTTAAGTTTTCTCAATGTCCGTGGAAGCCAAATTCCGCAGTCAATGAAGGAAACCGCGTGGACCGCCAGAGACAACAGGGTTAACCCTTCGTGGCAGCATAGCTGACCTCGGTCCAAGACTGCCCCAGCGGAACCAACATTAGGCGCAGAAGAGAGCCCGGTTTGAGTTTTGATTGGATTGGGTTAAGATTATTTAGACGTTAGGTTGGTTGTTATAGGATTGTTGTAGTTTCTATAGTTAACGTTAGCTTGGTTGTTATATGATTGTAGTAGTTATAAATTCTTATTATGTTGTAGTTTCTAAGTTATTTAATCTGTCTCCTACAGTTATAGTCGGTTCCCCAGCAGTCAAACCCAGAAAGCAGATTCGAAATCTTCGCGGCAGCCGAGCTGACCACGGACCAGGTAAGCCCCCGGCAGAACCGACACCAAGTGAAGGAGATCAGGTAAGCTATCGTTCTATTCTTCTATATTTCTAAGGGGGGCTATACGAGAGGGGGTCGTAGTTTGTACGTTTTCTCAATGTCCGTGAAGACCAAATTCCGCAGTCAATGAAGGAAACCGCGTGGACCGCCAGAGACAACAGGGTTACCCTTCGTGGCAGCATAGCTGACCTCGGTCCAAGACTGCCCCAGCGGAACCAACATTAGGCGCAGAAGAGAGCCCGGTTTGAGTTTTGATTGGATTGGGTTAAGATTATTTTAAGGTGGATTGGGGTTGGGTCAAAGTATATTCGCTTTAAAGGGGACCTAGTAGTCCGATGGCACTGGCTGGTTAGGTGTATATGATATTCACATAAATCTCCCCACGTCGTCCGCTGACTTCGCAGTTGAATAGAGACTTACGGCAATGCACTGGCCGACGCATATCACTTAGTATTCCCCTCGCCTTTACACTTTGACCCAGGAAATTGAATCTAATATACGGATTTAACCCGTTGCACAGAGTAATACGGAATAAAGGGGAGCAGAAATAGGAAGGGGTGGTGTGAATACGCCAAGAACCCTTCCTCGCTTGGATTAAGCGGTTCTGCATACCTATCCGACACTCCTTTGGAGGGGAGCGTCGGAAGGTAGGAGGGGATAAAGTGGCTAAGTTTTGGTATCTAAGGGACTACAGTTTTAGGTTCTAAGAGGTTTTTAAGGTAAGGTAGAAGAGGTAATATTGTGGGTTGGGTTTAGGTAAGTGTTACAATGGTTAGGGTTAGGGTTAGGGTTAGGGTTAGGGTTAGGGTTAGGGTTAGGGTTAGGGTTAGGGTTAGGGGTTAGGGTTAGGGTTAGGTGTATATGATATTCACATAAATCTCCCCACGTCGTCCGCTGACTTCGCAGTTGAATAGAGACTTACGGCAATGCACTGGCCGACGCATATCACTTAGTATTCCCCTCGCCTTTACACTTTGACCCAGGAAATTGAATCTAATATACGGATTTAACCCGTTGCACAGAGTAATACGGAATAAAGGGGAGCAGAAATAGGAAGGGGTGGTGTGAATACGCCAAGAACCCTTCCTCGCTTGGATTAAGCGGTTCTGCATACCTATCCGACACTCCTTTGGAGGGGAGCGTCGGAAGGTAGGAGGGGATAAAGTGGCTAAGTTTTGGTATCTAAGGGACTACAGTTTTAGGTTATAAGAGGTTTTTAAGGTAAGGTAGAAGAGGTAATATTGTGGGTTGGGTTTAGGTAAGTGTTACAATGGTTGAGGTTAGTAAAAAAGGGTTAGGGTTAGGGTTAGGGTTAGGGTTAGGTAAATGAAACAAGGGGGGGAGACCCCGTTGGATAACGGGGAATCCCTATTGCACGGGCCGTCACTGCCACCCCGGGAAACTGCACCCTCCCTAACGCTCGTTAAGCCCTCCCGGCTCTCTGGAATTTAGTTTGGAAATCCACGATTTCTCTGCTCTCCTTCTCTGGCCTGCGGACCATTCCGGATTGCACTCAATGTTCATGACATTGAATGCTGTCCAGCCATGGACCATAAAATGCTTGACCAACGGAGTCTCTGTTTTCTTCTTGTGGAGGATATTGTATTTGTGCTGTGCGCACCTTGTTGCAATGTTGTTC